>NC_081301.1:80034577-80334994 GCF_030435805.1 Mustela lutreola | reverse complement strand
TTTTTATTTTTGATTTTTGATTTTTTTAAATTTTTTTTAATTTTTTATTTTTTATAAACATATATTTTTATCCCCAGGGGTACAGGTCTGTGAATCACAGGGTTTACACACTTCACAGCACTCACCAGAGCACATACCCTCCCCAATGTCCATAATCCCACCCCCTTCTCCCAACCCCCCTCCCCCCAGCAACCCTCAGTTTGTTTTGTGAGATTAAGAGTCACTTATGGTTTGTCTCCCTCCCAATTCCATCTTGTTTCATTGATTCTTCTTCTACCCACTTAAGCCCCCATGTTGCATCACCACTTCCTCATATCAGGGAGATCATATGATAGTTGTCTTTCTCTGCTTGACTTATTTCGCTAGATTTTTTTAAATCAAAAATGTTTTCCTAGCACACAAACTTGCAATTACTGGAGGAAATTCCATGTGTGGGAAGTGTTAGGACTTCCAATTCTATAACAATCAAGATCATTATTGTGATCTTGGGATTTATAGAAATATGTATGAGGATCACATGTGTAAGTTCTTGAGAAATTGCTGAAGGTGGCGACATAGTGACCTCCAAGGTGGAAGGTAACTTGGAAATTTGGGATCTGGTTTTAAAGATCTATTTGGTTTTATTAGTGCTGAATGGGTTGGGGCCCAAGGTTATACAGAAAAATCCCAGCAGGCCAAGTAGTAGAATTCAGGACATTATATCAAGCAGCTTTTGCTCGATAACAGACCACCTCCAAACTTAAACTCTTGAGACAAGGATGTCCAGTAATTTAGCTTGAGATCTGTGGGTCAGCAGTTTAGGCTGGGTTCCTCTGGGTGGTTCCTCGGCTCTTGGGGCCAGCTCTCTCGTTATGTCTGTGTCAGCTACCAGGTTAGCCGAGGTTGGCTGCTAGGATGACCTTTAGCTGGGACAGTTAACTTCACAGTTTCCCATTCTTCAGCAGAAAAGCCCAGGCTTGTTCACAAGGCAGCTGGGTATTTCCAAGAGAGGAACAGAAATTAGGTGTCTGAAGGCTTGGGCTCAGAGTTGGCACAACTACACTTCTTGCCACATGAAAGTTGCCAAAGAAAATCACAAGGTCAGCCCAGATTCAAGAGCGTGGAACTAGGCTCCTCCTCACCATGAGAGGCATTGTCAAGCCACATGGTCAAGTTTGTGATACAGGGAGGGAAATATCACACCTATTTCTGCAAACAGTCCATCAAACCTCCTTCAGAGGACTGGGGTTAGTTTGGTGGGTAATCCCTGGGCTCTTTCTAGGTCTATAAAGAAGACAGACACCCTCTTGAGCTAACTTTTTTTCTAAGGATCTTCCAGGAATGAGGAAATACTGATGGTTCAATATCAATCTCTTGCAAAACCCATTCACAGGTGTGGAAGCCTTGTCCTCCAAGGTAGTATAAACAATTCCTCGGGCTAGATACTTGGAACAGTCAAGAGTTCAAAGTTGGGTCAGGAATCGAAACAGTCAAAATAAGGAGTTAAATTGTAGCTAAACTTAGCTAGTGTTCTTGGCCAGCAATGTGGCAAGTTGTCATATATTCAGAAAAAAGAGTTAAGCTGGATATTGCCATGCATGATTCTCCTTTGAATCTGCACAAGATGTTTCATGCTCATTTTTTTATATTTAATTTTGCCTGTAAGCCAACTAAAATAAATAGCAGTGAAGTGTAATGTTTTGAAATAATCCCATAGTTTTCAAGTGCTCTTGAAGTAGAAAGCAATGAGGCCCTGTGTGCTGTCCTCTACTGACTTAACACTTACTGTTTATGCTGCCTGGAACAGTTCTCTTTAATTGATACTTGGCTTGATATCCTTTTAAATTATTAAAGATTGGAGGTGCTCATTAAATGAGAGATTAAAAGAAATAGTAGACACAGCTAATTATTAAAGGCCCAAGAAGAGACTTGAAATGCATTTTATCTAAGGCTTTAGTGGATTGTTAAAGTAAATGAATGGTTTAGTGATAAACCAGTCGAAGTTAATCAATTGAGCAAACTATAGGGAAGCTCTTTGAGTCTAGATTTGAAGGGTTTATAAGTAATCATAGTAAGAGACTTACCAGCTGCTCCCTATTTCTTTAATTTTAGACCCTTGAGCTGCTAATTGGTCAGGAAATTGGGTCCAACCTCTACAGCTAATTATGACTGGAGGAAAGCAGCTTATGTGTCTTTGTGGGGGAAGGTCTGCGTGGCTAAATATTAGCAGGTCAGAAGTTGGGGTGAATTCTTTTGTGGCACATTGTGATTTAAAGACAGTTGTGAATCATTCTGAGGCAAAGCTCTGAGGAGGCGTATTTTCGACTTTCTGGCTTCCTGAACTTTTCAACCTCTCAACTGCTCCTCCAACTTCCAAATCATGGGCTGTGTATTATTTTTGCCCGCTTACTAAGAGGGAATGTTGCTTGTTGACACAGCCACCGTTGGCCAGTGAGATTAGTAACATGATACAGAGATTTTCACCACTTAAAAGTCGCTGGTTCAACATGGCTCAGATAGGTAATGACTTACAGTTATTCTGACCTGACAGCTGTTTAGAGGCCCATTTAAAGTGAACTATTTCTCAGTTTGCCCCCAGATAGGGGACATGTTGCCTCTCTGGATTGCAAAATGTCATCTCTGTTGGAGTCTCACATAGCAGCAAGGCTCAGCGTTGACTCATCATCACAAAGGCTAAAATAACATGTTGCTTAGAATTAGGAACATTTGGCTGGCTTTTGTGCAAAAGGTTTTGAGCCCTGTGGAAAAATAATATCGAGTTAGTTTCTCCCCAGAGTCAAAGTCACTCTACTTACAAGTTGAATACCATTAACTAGTTCAAGGCACCAGGGCAACATTTAACGCATTACTAACAATCAATGGGAGCTTCAGATAAGATGCATTTAATTGTCCCTTTCTTGGCCCTTGAACAATTAGCCACATCTACTGTGCTTCCTAATCGCTTATGTAATGAACATCTCTGATTGGAAAGAAGGGTCTGCCAGCCACTTAAAGAGGGATTGAGGCACCAGGGAGGACAGGGTTCAGAGGGTTTAAGTCACCGAGGATTCAATTATTTCCAGCCTCACAGAAAAAGGCACATAGTTCAAAGACAACAGCCACAGTGGCCCGCAAAGAAAAGGAAAGAAGGGGATGGCCATTAGAGAAATGGAACAGAACACGTGAGTTAATAATAAAACTTTATCTATTTATTTGGATTTTATTTATTTGAGAAAGAGACTGAGTGAGAGGGTAAAGGAGAAAGAATCTGAAGCAGACTCCACACTGAGCACAGAGCTTGACTCAGGGCTCCATCCCACAACAGCAAGATCATAACCTGAGCCGAAATGAAGAGTCAGGAGCTTAACTGACTGAGCCACCCAGGTGCCCAAATAAGACTTTATTTAAAAACTGCATGCATTTAAAGCGGCTGTGACAGACAGACATACTTCTAACTTCAGGGTTTCAAGGCATCTTCTTCTGTGTGCCTAACTGCACATGAAGGGCTCTAATAATCCTTTTGATGGCATAACCTTTCTTTTCACTTTTTAGTTGTTGTCTTTAGATCCAATGCATGCCTATCACAAGAACTGTAATAACTTATTTCTTATTTTATATTACACTTGGTGTGATGTGAGTGCTAAGTATGCAAAGACTTTCATCTGCCGTGTCAATTTGTTATGTCTAATCTTTCCAAATTAAAAGGGTCAAATCTGTTATCATGGACCCTCTCTCATATATTCGTGTCTTACCTTCACAGCTAATCTGTACTTTTTTTTTGAAGGCAGCACACATTCCCTTTGTTACCTTTTACCTCTTTAAACTGATGAAGATCATGCTGACAATGTGATTGGTGGCTGAAGAATGAGTTTTTTAAGTCACTTTGGAGCTCTCTTGAGTGTTGTATCAGATTGTATTACCATTACTGTTATTTGTCACACAGCCCGAAGTTTAAGACAGGAGAAGACAACGATTCTTTTTGATTTGCACCCATCCTAGGGACTTAAGTTGTAAGGATAGAAAGCCTGTGCCCCCGTGGTTCCCAGAGTGCCATGTTTTGGCAGGCCTGTCCTTCTTGAGGTCATAAAACTTCACAAACGGGCTTAGAAATTCTAAGTGTTAACCCCCGTGCAAGAGTACTGTAAACATAGGCTTGTGCTGAAGCCAAAGGGGCCAGGAGATACCACCTTAATTCTATAGTCTATGTTACTACTATTCCCTAGAGAGCCTAGCAGAGGAAATGAAGCAGAGAACGTGTCTATTTTGAGCCTTCTTTACTCAAAACCTTTGTTGTAGCAAGGATTCTGTGGTGGGCTGAAATATGCAGCCTCAAATGCTTTGAAGCCATCCTGATCTTCTTTTTTTTTTAAATTTAATTTAATTTTTATTTTATTTTATTTTTTAAATTTCTTTTCAGCGTAACAGTATTCATTGTTTTTGCACCACACCCAGTGCTCCATGTACTACGTGCCCTCCCCAATATCCACCACTTGGTTCCCCCAACCTCCCACCCTTTGCCCCTTCAAAAGCCTCGGGTTGTTTTTCACTGTCCATAGTCTCTCATGGTTCACCTCTCCTTCCAGTTTCCCTCAACTCCCTTTTCGCTCCATCTCCCCATATTGGTGGGAATGCAAGTTGGTGAGCCACTTTGAAGAACAGTGTGGTGATTCCTCAAGAAATTAAAAATAGAGCTTCCCTATGACCCTGCAACTGCATTACTGGGTATTTACCCCAAAGATACAGATGTAGTGAAAAGAAGGGCCATCTGTACCCCAATGTTTATAACAGCAAGGGCCACAGTTGCCAAACTGTGGAAAGAACCAAGATGCCCTTCAACGGACGAATGGATAAGGAAAATGTGGTTCATATACACTGTGGAGTATTATGCCTCCATCCTGATCTTCTTATATGAGGCTGTTTCATTTAATGTTACCGTTTTTGTGTTAATGGAATGTGTGTTTAATTTCTTTTCCTTGCACTTCCCTGGACTTCTCGTCCTTCAAAACTTTTCTTATATTTTATTTTCTTTACGATAACTTTCTCCAGTGCTCCTCTATAGTTGTTTACTTACTTATTGTTCTGGTTAGACTTTGGATTCACCTTTACTGTGATATAGATGACAGTGATTTGTAAATGTGTGTTTCTTTCTGCTTCTCCTCCTAGTACTAGAACTGTTGGGGGTGAAGATAAGGTTTGCAGTCATTATATCAATGCTTTCTTCTCCACCAGCTCCCTTCTCCATGCCAAGGTTATATACAGGGCTACGTAATACCAAATAAGAATTGTTAAATGCATTGAATTTGGGGAAAAAATAAGATTTTATTTAAAATTTTGGAGGGAACATCCTTCAATATTAATATGAGAACTAGTTTGTTTACTGTTGAAAATAGTCTAGAGGTTAATAGGAATTTAAAAATGCATATTGCAGATCAAACTGACGTAATATATAAAATGCCTCTAGATGTGATAGCATTCCGATAAACTTGACTTGAAAATGATAGAATTAGTGTGTCAGTTTTTAAGGTGGTTGAAGAAGAGCAAAAATTGTAATGGACTTGCAGTTCATTAAAATGATGGTTACGAAGCTTCTCATATAATTTATCATAAAGTAATTTTAGAGGGCAAATAACTAAACCAATTAAGGATATACCTGGTAGAATAGAAGATTCAATATTTAGGAAAAAGGTCAAGATATGGGATATTTGGATTGTCAAATTCATTCCTATGTCGATAACTTTGTGTTTCATTAGGAAAGCAGTGCATGGAGTCGGTAGGCTTGATTCCCACAAGTCTCACTCTAACACATCATTCATTCAGTGGCTTTGGTGTCTTAATGACTTGTTGTGCTTCAGGGTGTGGCCCTCTGGGCCTTCAGCATTTGTATGACCTGGGAGCTAGCTGAAAATGCAGCTCTACGGTTCCGCCCAGGAACTTTGCAACTACAGCGCCATTTTATTTTTTTATTATTATTTTTTTTTATAAAATTTTTTTTTAAAGATTTTATTTATTATTGGACAGAGAGAGAGATCACAAGGAGGCAGAGAGGCAGGCAGAGAGAGAGGAGGAAGCAGGCTCCCCGCTGAGCAGAGAGCCCAATGCGGGGCTCCATCCCAGCACCTTGGGATCATGACCTGAGCAGAAGGCAGAGGCTCAACCCACTGAGCCACCCAGGCGCCCCTACAGCTCCATTTTAATGACAATCCCAGGTGATTCACACTCATGTGACAACTGAGTGGCACTTGTCTCAGTATATGTCATTGATATATGCATGATGATTACAGGAGATTAAGTCCATTTGAAAAAGTAATCAATTGCTGTTTCCTTCCAAGAAAGGCGAAAACATACATATTTAACATGACAATTTCCTTGATGCCTCTTACTAGGGGTAGCAGTAGAGTATCTGAAAATCAGCTTGTATCTTCTGAATTTGTTGTGAACTGACAGAGAAGCAAAGGAAAAAAAAAAAAAAAAAAAGAATGCCAAGTGAATCCAGTTAAAATAGCAATTTCATTTCATTCTGCCAAGAATTGACTTTTTTCAATCAAAAGTTTGAAAAATAGAAATGTTTATAAAAGTTTCCTAACATCTTTAGTTTAGGTATTTTAGTCTGTCCAAGCAGTATGTACAGAGCAGGCACATTAGAATTCTGTTCTTCATAAAAAATCCAGTCAAAGAATATCCTGAGATCATCTGGGAAACTGAAGAAGTTTGGCACTTGACTGTCTTTGATTGACTTATAGACCATTTGCTTCAAAGTTCTATTCCATTTTCTTTCTGTTGTCCTGTTAGTTTCATTCAGATTTTATTTGAATCCTGGATGGAAGCATCCGTGTAGTTTCCCAGAAACAAGTCACATTAGGCATAATAAAAAACCACAACTGGACTCTGTGGAGGAACCTGGTATGGTCTGCCTTCTTTCTTCCTCCCTTTCATTTTGCAATGTTTAAAAGAATGGCGTTCCATGTGATGAGTTTGCCCACATTGTGGGGTTGGTGGGTCACATGAGGCAGTATGAGACTAGGGCCGGTTAAACACCGTTAATACCAGTTTTCCCTAGGCCAAATAGAAACATGTTCGGTTTTAGAATTTTCAAGAATTAATCCCATGATCATGAGCCTCCTTTATTCCAGTTATTGTAAAACGACTTCCGTTTCCTGCTGGCAGCTCCAACAGCTTTCTCTGGAAAGTCCTCCCCATAAATAGTTGTGTTTCTCTTCCCCCCCACCCTCCCGTCAAAGTCAGTCAGACACACGGAACTCTTGAGGCTCACCCCGCTACTAATGTCCACAACCAGCCCCACTTAATTGCAGTAATGGGGATTTACTCGTCAGCTGTTCTGAGGGATGGTTTTATCTACGGGGAAGCAGAGACCCTTTCGTGCAGCAACAAAATATAAATATCTCACTATGCCCTTTTCCCTCGCCTTGCTTCCCAGGACCTGGAGCGTAAGATCAGATCAACTCAAATATCTTAGAAATAGTGCTTTCTACTGGCAGTTATTATTTTGTTCATTTTTTTAAGTGACCTTAATTTTTTTCCCTTCCTCCTTGTTGCACTAACGGCCTGAGGCATAGAGAAATACAAACCCAACCTGACACACATCCAGACATTGGCTTGTCATGCCTTATGTTTGTATTTTTGACTCTTTGGAAATTAATTAAGAGATGTTGTTTTCAAAGTGCTTTTTTTCCCCGAGTTTCTCAAATATTTGAACAATTTTTACACATTTAAAAAAAATTTCCCTTTCTCTCTGTTTGTAATAAGATTAATTATGTGAGGTGCACCGCTGCTTATCCCCATGAAAGAAAATCTAAAACGAGGGATTTCAGCTTCAAGAAGGCTATTTTGTCCTGTTTCCGATGTTCTAAAGGGATTAATTTACCATATCGTATAGCCCTGGAAGACTGTGATAATTGAAAACATCCATATTCATTGCATGTTCAAAGGGATCTGTCTGACTTTGTAATGTAAAAAGTGCATTTTTAACCTGAACGGGGACCTGCATCTGCTATTGCTTAATCCTATTAGTCCAACAGTTCCAAAGCTTTAGTGTATAATCATTAGCTCGGGTTAATCCTGAGACATGCCTCCAGCTTCAGCCTGTCAGAAGGAATCCCTGCAGGGAAAATGTGGAGGTGCTGATAGCACAACACCAACTAATCTTATCTTAAATGCTAGCAGCAGTCTCTATCTGTGAGAGCCAGGGAATTAAAAACAAATTTTTTCTGGGTATTGGATAGCAGGGTGTTTCTCATTCCCCACCCCCACCTCCCCACCTCTCTCTCCTCTTTCTCTCTCTCTCTCTTTCTCCATCTCTCCCTCTCCCTCTCCTGGTGCTTCTCCCTTGCCCTAGTTTCCCTAGGTTCCTTGTCAGAGTGATGCTAGTGATGACAACAAGAATGAATGGAAGGGGGGTTCGGGAAAGGAGCATTGAAGATACTTACTGTTTCAGCAGGGAAGCTCTTTGCTAAGTCACTTAGGATACTTGCCAAGTCTGCTCCCATTTGTATTCCTTGACGTCATAAAGCCAAGCCAATCCTTTGCTTTCTGTTGCTCTGGATTATAATGTGAGCAGCAAAACGTTTTATGATCATTGTTACCATCTCCTATGACACAGCCTCCTGAAAGTCTGGGAGCTGGGTCCCCGGGTGCCCACCAAAACTTGCCTGAGTAGAGAAGTAAACTGCCATAGAATACTAGCCAATGAGCTCCTGATGTGGGGAAGAAGATGCAGTGGGGGTTGGGAGCAGGAGTCAGAGTAGGTTTGGGGGTTGCTGGAAGAGCTATATGAAAATGTGGATGCCGAGTGGAGTTTGGAGCTGTGTGTTTCAGACCCGAGTACAATGGGAGTTAAGAGGACATTTGCTTTGGAAGGGGAGATTTTTTTGAAAAAGTGAGAGAGAATATTGCATCATTTCTTTAACAAACATTAATTTAGTGATTACTACACACCCATCCTGGGGATTCTAATAGTGAATGTGGTCCTTGCTCTCACAGAAGTTAGAGAAGTGGTCTAACAGCTATTAGTAAACCAGTGAACAAAGGAAAAATAGGCACATAAATCATTGGTTACAAAGTGTGATAACTGCTAAGGTGCTCCATATTCTCTTATCTGTTTGCCTGGATGTTATGAGCTCAGCTTGGTCGTCAGTAAAATGCCTCCAAGGAGCATGTTGGGAGTTCTGTGGTCCTCCTTTCCATGTGATTTATTCAAGTTTAACTACTTGCTTCCTTAGGAGACTGGAAAGAGCCAGAGGGTTACACTTTTCTTCTGCCCATTTAAGTTTCATTAAAGTATTCATTAAAATTTGGAGATGTTTCTAAATTCAGGCATTTTGGCAAAATGGTGTATTGAGGATGCAATTGATAATTAAGGAACATAGTTTGACTTTGGCTGGTGTTTCCCATTGCCCGATGGTTCTCATACAATTGATGGTATGCAGGATGAACAAATGTTATATTTTAAGATTTATATATTTTCTATTGGAATCTTCTTCTGTTTATGAGAGTGATTTGAAGGTTCTCTTTTGAAATCCATTTAACTGACAGTGAACTCTTTTAAAAATATTAAAACAAGTTATAAATATTACAGGAGTTGTAAATATAGGGTAAAAATCTTGAATATGGTGCTGGGATGACTTACTGTATGAACAACTATACTACAAAACTACTGGTGTTTAAAATGCAGTAAGAAGGGACACCTGGGTGGCTCAGTTGGTTAAGCGGTGGCCTTCTGCTCAGGTCATGATTCCGGTGTCCTGGGATCGAGTCCCACATCAGGCTCCTTGCTCAGCGGGGAGCCTGCTTCCCTCTCTGTCTGCTTCTCCCCATGCTTGTGCGTGGTCTCTCTCTCTCTCTCTGTCTGTCTCTCTGATAATTAAATAAAAATCTTAAAAAAAAAAAAAAGAGCAGTAAGGATTGGTAACTCTCTAGCCATAACTGTGAAGACAAGAGCAGTTGCCCCTGCTGGGGAATATGAAGCTGTCTTGGTTGAGGATCTGGTTCACCAGGTAACAGGGTTCCTTTGACTAGAGTTATCAGTTGTGAGCTGTGTTGCAAGTCAGTTGCCTAGACAAGATAAATGATAATGACAACAAAAAGTGGATTGTTGAATGTGTAAACCAAAAGAAAGGTAACAGAGAAATAAACATTTTCATTTTGGTCAATTTTGATAGATTCATTTATTATATTTAGTTTACAATAACAAAATACAACTGTATATTGAAAGATTTTTTAAAAAATTATAGCTCCTAGTGAAAAAAAATCTAGCTTTAAAAAAATTTTTTTTTTAAATTTTATTTATTTATTTGACAGAGAGAGAGCACAAGCAGGGAGAATGACAGGCAGAGGGAGAGGGAGAAACAGGCTTCCTATGAGGAGGGAGCCCAATACTCTATCCCAAGGTCCCAGGATCATCACTTGAGCCAAACGCAGACCTTGCTTCACTGACTGAGCCACCCAGGCACCCCCAAAATGTCTAGCTTCTAAGTAGCTCCTTTCCACCCATCAATATTATTGTTTTTAGGACAGCTGTAAAGTTACAGCAGAACATGCTATCCAAGAATGTCTTTGAAGAAAATCATTGCAGCATTTGTGTTTTTGCCTCCAAGAACACATCAAGGGAATTACCTGCAGTGAGATTTAAGATGTTACCTGAGCAAGAATCACCAAATCACCAACCTTAATTCTTCACTTTTTATTTCCTCATAGATCATCACTTTGCTACTCCATTGAAAGGGACTCCTTAGCGTTTATGAATTTAAAAATCTGAGAGTAGATTGACTCAGCCAGTCAGACACTATGCCACTCAATCATTTCATACTCTTTCAGCATGGTGCTGCCAGAGCCTTCTAGAACCTGCAGAAACACGAAGCTGAATTGGACGTAGCATCCCCCCCTCCAAGAACTTATTCTTTAAGGGGGGGAGAAGTGATTTGGATACATCTACTTTTTATAAATTGTAGACAATATAAAAACAGGAAGTTTGGAGAATGTATTATTGCTGCCAGCTTGGGGAGATAAGGAAGCTTTCTATGTCTGTGGTTGTCAACCCAGATTATGGATTCGATCCTTAGGGAACACTCAAAACTAAGCGTCTGAGCCTCATTTGCAGGGCCTCTGACTTAAGTGGTCTAGGCAGGGCTCAATCATCACTAGTCTCTCAAAGCTCCCTAAGTGATTTTAAATGCAGCCAGGGGTGAGAACCACTGTTCTAAACACTTATCAATAAGAACTGGGTGGTTCTTACATTTCTTATGTGCAAAACATCCTATTTCTGATGAAAAAGAAAATGTCATGACGGAATAGCTTACATGGGTTTTGTGTATGGCGGTGTTGATCTGGATCAATTCATTTAAAATATTTCATCAAACCATTGTTTCCCTTTGTGAGATTTTTTTTCCAAAGTGTATTTTAATCAATTAGAGAAATCAAAGACTTGGTTCCTCCAAGGCACTAATGCATGCAACACTATTCTTTAGTATATTTGACTCTTTAAAAAAATAAAATCTTGCTTGTTTACAGCAGATACAGGTTTTATCTACCTTTCATTGTGATAAAGAAAGAAAGTTGTAATATTCCTTCAGAACTCTAAAAGTTGATCAACATCATTTGAAATTTTTTTTTTTAAAGATTTTTATTTATTTATTTGATAGAGAGAGGTTACAAGTAGGCAGAGAGGCAGGCAGAGAGAGAGAGGAGGAAGCAGGCTCCCTGCTGAGCAGAGAGCCCGATGCGGGACTCGATCCCAGGACCCTGAGATCATGACCTGAGCCGAAGGCAGCGGCTTAACTCACTGAGCCACCCAGGCGCCCTCATTTGAAATTTTTTTTTTCAACTCCATTTTTCTTCCATACGGAATTCTCCGTCCTTAACAAAGGTCCAGGGCCCAATTGTCAGGGAAAAAGCTACTATAAATAACTCCTTTGGAAGAGGAGCTATCCCGAAACTTGCTCATTGTAATCGTGGAGTATTTCAAAAACCGTCTCAAAATTATCAAATTGTCTTGCTTGCTTTCTGTTGGCCTGATTACTCCTATGAAGAGAACCTTGGGTACTGGGAACAGTGCTGCCAAAAGGAGATACTGTGAAAGATCTCTTATTTTCTCCTAGGGGTATCTCATTAAGTAGAAAGCTTCCTGAGAACTCAGCACATAGCATTCTGGAGAAACTAATGTGATGCTCTTTTCGAAATTGTCTAGTTTATTCTTTGTTATGGATTTTCTTCAACTGTGCAAAACTTGGCTCATCTAAATTAATCTTCTAACTCCACTTCTTTAGTGGAATTGGAAGGGCACTCAAGACGCTACCAAATCTAGGTATGACTGTGTATTAGTTGTATAATGCAAGCCTATTCTACTTTTTAAATTCTAGGATAAAATCCATGAAGAATGAATGAATAAACACATGGACAAATAGACATGAAAGGCACCAGGACTGCGTAGTCACCTTCCCCAATAGGATAAGTCTTTTATTACTCATCCTACTTTTTATCGGCATGAGCAATAGTTTGTCAACAACCCTTCTATGACTTCCATCCTGAGGATAAATATTTGAGGAGAAAATTTTTTTAAGATTTTTTTTTAAAGATTTTATTTATTTGACAGAGACAGAGATACCACAAGTAGGCAGAGAGGCAGGTGGAGATAGAGAGGGAAGCACCAGGCAGAGGGTAGGGAAGCAGGCTTCCCCTGAGCAGAGAGCCTGATGAGGGCCTTGATCCCAGGACCGTGAGATCATGACCTGAGCTGAAGGCAGAGACTTAGCCCACTGAGCCACCCGGGCGCCCTAAGATTTTTTTTTTTTGTTTTTTTTTTTTAAAGTAGTCTCTACACCCAGTGTGGGGCTCAAACTCACTACCCTGAGATCAAGAGTTGCATGCTCTACCAACTGAGCCCGCCAGGAACCACGGTTGAGGACAAATTTGGTCCTCCTTGGGAAAAGGTAGAAAAACTCACTTTAGGTATATTAGAGAACAAGCCTAGGTCAAAATATTGGGAAAAGTTGTATATGTATATATATGACATTTTAGAAGCTTGCGGCAGAAAAAGTATTGCCCAACCAAATTCTGCACATTTACTCTGTATTTGCCGGTCTGCTTGCAGATAGGAAAGGGTAATGTGACCAGTTTGTGGGGCCAGGAAAATGTGAATATAGGTGTCTCGATTACAGAGCAAAAAAAGAGGAAAGCCCGTGAACAATTTCCAATCTTCCTTTCTCTCTTCCCCTCTCTTCCCAACTGAGAAGGCTATATGTTCCAGATGGCTAATCCCAAGAATATGGCCCTCTGTGTCACAGGGTGACTGGAGCAAAGCTCCTCCCTATGTCCCCTCGTATGGGTCATATAGCGCGCCTCAGTAATATCAAACCATGGAGAACTTTGTGTTGTCGCTACTGCAGGATAGCCTAGTTATCTTGACTAATACAGTCAACAATGCTGTAACAGTGATCTTAACTAATTTTGGTTCTTCTCTGCTTTAAATGATTCTAATTCTGTCCATCTTCTTTTTACTTTTTGGGAATCATCAAAAACAGCAACCTCCACCATTAGTAGCTACCACCTTACTCTGTCTTGAGCTAAGCCTCAGTTGGCTTGGGGCAAGGAGGGGCGGGGGAGACTGCAAATAGGCTGGGAAGGAGGTCTATCTGCTTTGTGTCCAAGGGAAGCATGTTGCTAATGCCCTTTCTGGGCTTGAAAGAAATAATTGGACTCATTAAGTTGCTTTTCTGTCTTCTTTTCATTAGTCTAGATAACCCTTAGGTTAATTAGACATGGTTTCTATCCCTAGAAAATTTTTCTGTATGCAGTTAGTAGTGGAGAGAATAGTCATAAATTCAATAATTAAATTTTCAGTTTTATAAACACTAAATAATGACAAACTACCTGTAAGGTGTCTTGAAAAATAATAGCCCTTGTGAAGCTACTGTCTTGTATCAATAATTGTGCAAATATTAGGTTGATCGAGATGCTTCTTTCTGTTCCAGTGACAAAATGGTAGGTCCCAGTTTATGTCTGACCCACTGTGCTGATGGTTAGCAGATGAGATCATGGAGTGTGGTTGCTTCTCAGCCTTGGCTGCACAAATATCTGGGTTTGTTTTTAAAAATACTGTTGCCTAGGCCTGATCCCAGACCTACTGAATGAGAATCTCTAAATCATTCTAGTCTCTAGCAGGGCTGGGAACCACTGGTGAAGTTAACAAGAACAGTAACCTGGAGTCAGAATCTGAATTTTGATCCTCTTTTTATTAGCTATGTAACTTCAGACAGATCATGCAGTCTCTCTCTCTCCCTGGATTTTGGTTTTCTCACCCATATGATATGTATGGTAATACCCTCCCTGCCTTGCTCCACCTATAGTTTTGATACCAAAATAAGATGTATGTGGAAATTCTTTGTAAACTATGACAAGTAAAACTACAATATTGTCATTAGTATTCTTATGGGCTCATAGCCCTGACTCAATCCCACATCCAATCATTTTATTAAAGTCACAAGAAATAGGTTAACAAACTGGGTTTGTAAGTAAATTATCTACCTATTAGTGCTTAGGAGAAAATCCGAAATCCAAGCAGAATGACCTGGCTGGCAGACAACTCCTCCCTCACGCTCCAATGTCTGTGTTTGTCAGAAGAAGCAGCCTTACAACATCTTGATGAATTACACTTAGGCCACATTCTGGGCACAGCAGAAATACTGATAATGTCAGGATTGCTATTCTCTTTGGGAGCAGATTCTTTCCACTTTTCTTGAGGTCTTTACCTCTTCAAGAAGTGTGCACCTAAGTCAGATGGGTCTGTTCCACCCCAGAGATGGCAAAGGCAAGATAGGGTCAGAAACAGGTGTCTACTTCCCACAATGATCTAGGTTTGAATCTTGATTCTGGTATTTGCTGGTTGTATGAACTTGGTTATTTTATGTGACCCTCTTGAACTTATTAAATCTTTACCAAGTTCCTACTCTTGCCAGACTCCCTGATTAGAGAATAAAAGACCAATATAAAAGAGAATACCTCCACAAAGAGTTTGCAGTCCAGACAGGAAAGACCAGCAAGCAAAGGGACAATAATTTTTACCTTCCTTGTTTTGTAATTAGGTGAGCCCTGTGCCTGGCAGAGAAGCTCTTCAGTGAATGGTAATAAATGTTGTCAGTATTTGTTGTCCTGGGTGTGCCAGAGGCACAAGCCAAAGGACATGAACCTAGCCCTCTGCTTAAGCAGGTCAGGCTGTGGTGAAATGTTACTCATCCATACCTTCTTGCTCCTGGCCATGCTCTGTGGGGGCTTACAGAAACTAGGGAGCTCTTCTGAGTACACAAAAAGACCTTGAAAACCTCCCCTTGACCTCAGTTGTCCCTGCTGGCAGAAGATCAGACTCATTCTAAAGCAGATCTATGGCTTTGGGTTTTCTCCAGGACTGACAAGGCATAATTCCAGATCACTATTTCAGAACACATCTCGGCCAGCAGTGAGCTGCCTCGGTTAGCCTCAGGAACACCCTGGCCTCCTGAGAATCGCCCAACCAAAATGCCTGGGAACGGGGCCAGACTCCCTCAGGCTTTTTCTGGGCATGCTGGGGAATCACTTTTGAGCCAGAACGTATTCTACGATGAGAGATGAGGACAGGATCATCCAAACATTAACTGGCTCTCTCAAACATGGCTTCCTTTGTGGGTTCATTACATCCAAATTAATGGAATATTTTTTTTTTTTTAAGTCACAGAGATTTGTCCATGTAATAAGAAAATTGTAATGTTTGACCATTCGTTTTATTTATTTGTTTTTTAAAATTTTGATTCCAGGATAGTTAACATTGACCATTCATTTCAGATGAAGGACATAAACATTTCTAGATTCATGAAATTAATGAATCGCCTTTTACCATACTGTCCAAGGATAGGAGATTCTGCCAAACCCGAGCTTGAATCTGCTTGTCTTCTAGAACTTACAGATGTTCACAGTTTAAACAAAAACAAAAGGAGAAGGAGAAAAATCCTCTCAAATAAAAGAATAATTAAAGCAGAACTTAAGGTGGGAAGGAAAGTTTGGTTTTTTAATTTTATTTTTATGTGGTTCTCCCTCCCCCTTTCTTTGGCTAGTCAAAAAATAACCCATTTTTTTTTCCCCATTTTCAAGCCCGACCTCAAGCACACCCATCATTTGTTATATAAAGACAATGAATTACGTCACTACCGCCTCAAGATGGATGATCTAGAGATAGGTTCCGTGGAGTTACAGTCTTTCCCGGTGGCTAATTAAAAGGGCCTCCAAGGTCAAGATCTGCTTGCAGGTTCTAAGCCCTTTAAATGGCAGGGTTGCCTGTATAGAATCACCAGTCCCCACTTCCTTACTTGTCTGCAGGGATCCTTTCTGAAAAACACACCAACGTGCGCTCTTTAGGACTGTGACATACATGTGGTGAGATCATCTCGATAGTCTGCTTCTGTGTCAGAAAAGCTGTAAAAGTGTTCAAATCAAAATAGTGGCGTTTGGTTGAGGATGTTTCTCCTTCTCTCTCTGCTCATTTTTCATCTTCCCAAAGGGCTCCCCTCCCCCTCCCCTGCTATTCTTCACGCCTCTTACTTGTCTCCCTTCCTGACAAGAAGGAGTGCCTCCACGGGGCCAATGCATCAAGCAGTGACACCACAGAGTCTCGTTCCCTCCGACAGACGTCAGTTTAAAAGGCAGGAGCAGATTTTGAGGCAGGGGTGAGGGACGTGAATGGAATTAGTCATCATTACCCTGAAGCGACGTGGGCTCGCTGTGGATGTTCCCTCATCAGGCTTCTCATGACTCTGCCCGGAGGATCACCCCCATCACTCTAAACAGTCATGACACAGCCGATGTATGGGTTAAAATGATGAGCAGGAGAGACAGGCCTATCCCAAAGTAAATAGACTGAATTAGAGGCATTACAACAGTTAATATGTCAGGTCCCTGTTGGGAGGCCATAGATCCTGTGTGGTCTATTTTCCCTGCATATTGAAATTGATTGTGCCTTGGGCTACAGCAGGGTTAGTTGGGGGGAGGGGAGCTAACGATTCATCCTTCCAGTCACATGGATCAAAGAAAGCAGACAGTGTTATGTGGAATTATTTGCTCTGAAGGTGCAGGGAATAGAATTTAATAGAGCAACGGGGTATAATGAAAGAAGCCATGAGTCTTAGCCAATGTCTCCCCAGGCCACACCATCGGAGGAGTATAAATAAGATCATGCTCTTACCCAAATCATATTTCTCTGGCTCAGCCCTATCTAACGCTGCAGGAACTATACCCCTTTATTCCTCTTCCCCCACCTGGCCAACTGTTTTTAGGACACCTCAGGGGATGCTTTCTGTGCAACTGAATGCAGCCGTCTTGGCCGCCATATCTGAGGCTCTTCTCCCCTGCTTTCTGCATACTGGGGTGATGTCTGTCACCAAGACTGTCAGCTCCTAAGCCAGTCCCTGAGGTCAAGCAGGAAGGGAATCTTGCCACCACTGGGAAGCTGCTGGCACAGCCCTGTTGCCTGTAATGCCACACAGAGTCTCAAGTTACCGCTCAAGTGCTTGGCACCAACGCTTTTAATCCGGTTGGTTCCTCCTTGAACTCAAAGCAAATTCAATGCCACAGTGACTTTGATAGAAGTGATTTTTTTTGTTTGTTTCCATTCCCTCATTACATTTACTCTTCCCTTGCATGAATCCACAGTGACTGAGTCTGAGAGTGGGTCAGGTGATAGTTACTGGTTTTCTGGAAGCAGACATGGAAGATTTGTGTGTAGCCTCTGTATGGGGAGTGCGCTGAAGACTCATCCCTTGCGTGAGGGGAGATGAAGAAACTAGCCTGGGAAAAAGGGGAAGGTAAACTGCA
Organism: Mustela lutreola; assembly: GCF_030435805.1. Lineage (NCBI taxonomy): Eukaryota > Metazoa > Chordata > Mammalia > Carnivora > Mustelidae > Mustela > Mustela lutreola. The sequence continues at coordinate 80,317,168 of NC_081301.1, read as the reverse complement.
CTTGCAGGGGAGGCCCTTCAGAGATGTCCTCAGCTGAGGCAAGGAGCAGGGACTTGTCCCCCCACATCATGCGACTCACTGGATGTGGGTTGTGCCAGGGCAGAGACATAACCTTGGGTGAGGTGGTCCTTTTCAGCTGAGGGCAAGTCCCAAAGAAAGATTGAGCTGGGAGTGGTCTGTAGCCAATGATTTGGGCAACCAGGGGAATAAGTACCTTGGTCTTGAAAGGGTGATCTGATTGGTGTACATTCAGTCCCTGCCTCTTACCTTTCCTGTAGACTTTGTTGACCTTGACCCTGTACTTTCTTAGGCTGAGTTATTTTCTAAGAAGATCCTCAAACCTGGTAAGCTTTCTCAGTTCATTTTGGGTCATTGGATAAGTGATTGTTAATGTTCATCCTGGGACCACTTACACCATCCTGGTGGAAGCAGAATGAGAATATGTTTCATTTAAGTCCCAGAAAGTCAAATGAGAGGCTCCTATGGCCCAAGGAAGGTGAAAACTAGGTCTGATGCCTGTCTCCACTCTTAGCTGACATTGAAAATCACTTCACACCTCTAGGCCTTTAAATCCTATTTAGACTAGCTGGCTGCTAAGGTCAGGTTCAGCTTTAGATTTTTCCAACAATATGCTCACATGGATGTCAAAGAAACACATGGCATGACTTATCTCTTGGAGGACATTAAAGCTTTGTTGAAGAGACAAAATAAAGCAATTAAGAAAAAACAAAGAGGGTGCCTGGGTGTCTCAGTCGTTTGAGCATCTGACTCTTAGTTTCAGCTCAGGTCATGATCTCAAGGTCCTGAGATGGAGCCACACAATGGGCTCTGTGCTCACCATGGAGTCTGTTTGAAATTCTCTCTCTCCCTCTGCCACTCCCACTGTGCGTTCTGTCTCTCAAATAAATAAATCATCCTTAAAAAGAATAAAAGAAAAAAATTAGAATAACAATGTATAGTTAATACAATCAGTAGTTAATACATTCAGATTCCAAATTAATTGCCAAAATCAACTCACTTATATAGAGGAGTCAGTAAACTTGTATGAAGGGACACAAGGCAGATATTTTTGGTTTTGCAGACACATATGGTTTCTTGTATTGTATTGTAGTGTGAAATCAGTCATAGATAATATATAAATCTATATACATGGCTGTGCTCCAGTAAAACTTCATTTATAAAAACAGGTGACCAATTGTGGTTTGCCAACTCTGCTACAGAATTAAAGAGAGGAAAGGAATCTTAATAATTATCTAACACTCTGCTACTCAAGGAGTGAGTTGCTTCATGGATGCTCATCATTGGCCTCATCTGTATTAGACATGCAGATCCTCAGACAGCACATCAGACCAACTGAATTATAATGGGCATTTCAAAACTATCCTCAGGTGATTTATATGTGCAATAAAATTTGAGTAGCACTTACCTATTCTATTTTTCCCATTTTTACAGGCAAACACACTGAGACCCAGAATGATCAAATGACTTTTCTGAAATCATACAACTGATTTTAGATCAAAATTAAATTAGAGGTCTTCTGAGTTTTTCTTTATTCTTATAAACATTTATTTTTAAAGATTTTATTTATTTGAGAGAGAGAGAGAGCAGGGGTAGGGGGCAGAGGGAGAGAGAGAGAAGCAGACTCTGCCAAGCACAGAGCCTGATTCAGGGCTTGATCTCATGACCCTGAGACTACATCCTGAGCCAAATTCAAGAGTCAGACACTTTACTGAGCCATCCAGGCACTCCTACAAGTATTTATTGAACTTCTACTACATGTCAAGCAAAATGTCTGCCTTCATAGAACCTATATATTTTGGAAGGGAAGCAGGTGATTAAAAATTTTCTAAATGAATCAATCACATGGCACATGGTTAGAAATCAGTAAATGTGTTGGAGAAAAATGAATTCAGAATAAATAATAGAGAGTATAGGAATGTGGGTATTATAATTTTACTAAGTTGGTCAAAGAAGACCTCATTAAGAAGGCAGCATCTGAACAATGCTTAAAGGAGACAAAGGAATGAGCATGTAACTATCGAAGGGAACAACCTTCCAGACATAGGAAGTAGCAGGTACAAAGGTCCTCTACTGGGAGCATGACTAGTATGTTCAAGGAATAGGAAGGCAGCCGTGTGGCTTGGAGTCGAGTGAGAACAGGGAGTTAGATGGAAATAAGTTCATGAAGTCAGAGAGAGATGACGGCCGGTGGGAAGGTAGAGGACAGAACTGTGTAGGGTCTCAGAGACCCTAATAAAAATTTGCCTTTTACACAAACTAAAAGATTTTGAGCAGAAGACAACAGGATTACTCTGGGTGCTATGATAAGAATAAAGAACAGTGGAGGATGCCAAAAGAGGGGTCAGGAAGACAAGTTAGGAGGCCTTTGCAATAATTCAAGGGGGACATCATGGTGGCTTATACCAAAGAGTTGAGAAGTGATTGGGTTAGGGAGATATTTAAGGCAAAGCAAACATGTTTTCCTAAAAGATGGTTAGATGTAGGATGCAAAAGAAAGAGAGGAGTGAATGTTGAGATTGACATCAACTGACATGGGAAGAAAAAGGAGGAGCAGGTAAAGGAATGATGATTATGAGTTTTATTATTGCCGGGATAAATTTGAGATGCCAGTTAGGCATCCAGTGGGAGCTGTCAGATAGGGACGTGCATCTTGAGTTCACTGGAGAGGTTGGGTTGGAGTTCTTAATATGCTGATACAATGTAGAGATGGTGTTTAAGTCCACAAGATTCAGTGCATTGACCAAGGAATGGGTGGAGGTAAAGAAGGGAAGACATCCAAGAACTAAGCCTTAAGACACTCCAATTTAACAACTCAGTTGAAGAAGGACTGGCAAAGCACACTGCATCTTGCTCTCTGTGTTATGATAAGGCCTTGCAGAGAGAGCATGTCTCTGGTGTTAAGTGGGTCCTGATAGCCTCAGTCACTGCTCTCCTCTCTTTATATAACAGCTCTCTGGCTGTTTCAGATAGGCTTGATTTTCCACTTGATTCCTACCAGATGCCAGGCACTAGATTGAAAAAGGTGTGAGTGCCTGGGAGTAAAGAGCTAATTTGCTGTTTCTGAAGATGGTTCTGCTGGTACAAATGAACTACTTCATTTTGTGTTTGTATTCCACAATAGAAGGGTAGGGGGAAGGCACCAGAGCTATTTTCTGGTGACCAAGTCCATCAAACTCAGCTGCTTTCATTTGAATTAAGAAAAGGAAAAAGAAAATTAACACAGATAAGGAGCCCGTTATTTCCAGGCTGAAAGAAACTTGTTTAGAAGCATTCAGTCTGAGGATGGCATTAGAAAAGAAACAGGAAGGATAGGCATCAAAACTACATGTTAGCTTCTGCTGTAGAGCATGTTTGTGCCCTGTTCAGTTCCACGTTGCCAAGTCCCTTAGTGTTATTATCTGTGGTTACATCTTCTTTGGGGAAAAATTAAGGCAAGGATTGTGGCTTTAGATGCATCCTATTTTAAAGAACCAGTGGGCTCAAGTGCAGAGTGTGGGGGAAGCAGTTTAAATAAACAAAAGACATGAGACCATAATAATTAGTGATTTTAGGTTAGGAAAAAAATCTGAATTTTTGTGTGAAATTTCTCAAATTTAACATTGGTAACTCAGATACTTTTCAAATACTGTGAGAGCCAGAACATATACATACCCTCATACATACACATCTGTGCCTCACGACTCACTCATAAGCAGACAGTAATAATAAAGAATTTTCTAACAAACAATATTGATAAATTGCCAAAGGAATCTATTCCTTGGTTATATGATTTTCTGCTAAAAACAACAACAACAACAACAATAATAAAGACAAGTGTGAAACAGAATAAGACACATTAGTGCCATGATGTTCTGATGGTGGAATTTCAGGAATCACCTACCCTTCTCATTCAGGAAAAGCATTCTATGTCATGGGACTCTTTTTCTTACCACTGACCCACCAAGTCAGTAGTTACTTCCTTTGCCTACAAGTGAGGCTAGTTTTAATATTAAACCAAGTTAAAAATAAAAATAAAATAGTGATGGGACCCTAAAGTCCTCAAAACAGAGATTCTGGAATATCTTTTTATTATTTTCCAGATAGAGGGTGACCCACCTTTGCTAATGGGTCAAGCCAGTTTGACCCATTAGCAGGTTTCAGGTATTTCGGTGAATACCAGAAGCAGTCAGAAGTATATGGAAGCTATAAGGTCCTTTCACCAGATGGTATTTTACATTAAAAACAAATCTTAGACCCAACTGCAATAACCCATGAGTGAGTGGTCACAACCTGTTCTAGTTAAGTGTGGGGAAATCTCCTTCTCACTCATAAAACACTCTCACATGTCACAGCTGTGAAGGATTCACTAGGAGGTAGAAGCCACAATTTTGGGGTTCTAGCTCGGTCAGTCATAATATTCTCTAGAAAGGTCCAAATAGAGCAAGAATGTGTGGCATTTCTATACCTTTCTCATCCAACAGTCCTAGAGGCTAAATAGTCCTCTAGCAATCATATATTTTACATTCTTATTTTATTGGGAAAACAGATCTCTTATACTAAGAAAAGAAACCACTAGTATCAATTTCTTTAATATTTGAAATTCTTACGTAGCCATCTCTGTATATGGATTATTAACTGGAGTCCTTGAAATGTTACCTAACCATTGGGATGAAAATTCTAGACAGTGTTCTTCAAGTGTCAGGTCCTAGGGTGCAGATTAAAATGAATTCATACATTAGTACATTACATAATGTATGCTAAAGCATAATACATGAATAATATAACCATCATACTAACTACTTTCCATCTATACACAAAGAACAAATCCCCCCTCATTTGGAATTCCTACGACCTGCATGTTGATAACTCATGACACTCATGTCGCTGGCTTTGAAAATTATCTTCATTGCAAACAAGGAAATTTCCTCTTGAAATTGGTGTCAATATTTTCAAAGCCTCATACTTTCAACAAAAAGTTATTTCTCTTTGTGGGTTACTATATTCTTTATAGGTAGATCAAAGATACATATTATACATCTATATTTATGGAAACGAAAAAGCAGACAACAGTTGCCTATGTAAGGAGCTGGAAGTTACCACTTTGGCCTAGTAACAGGTGAAAACCTGAACAGACTGCAAATCAACAAAATGTGACAATATGCAGGAAATTTACGGGAAAGATACACACATTTCCTGCCATATAGGGAAGGGGGGTAAAAGAAGCAACATGAAGAATGAACTGCAAATACAAAATTCTATAGTGAGAATGTATGTTCTGTTGAGACGAGAAAATGTAAGAAAAACTAGGAATATTTGTAGTAGCTTCTAGGCTTGATTAAATAAAGAAAATCTATTATGTTATGAGGTATTATGAAACAGGATACCAAGATAACACTTGCTTGGCATGACTAGAAGGTAAGATAAACATTGGATTGTTCTAGTCTATGAGCTAATTAGACCTGTGACCTAATTCTTATTCTTCACTAATAACCATCTGTGTGAAGTTCTCCTTGTAACTTAATTTCCTGAATCTCATACTCAACTTTCAGAAGTAAGAACTGTGTAAAAATGGAGGACACTAATTATTTCTCTCTCATAAAAATATGTTGCACGTTTTGTTTCCATGGAATCTTTCATTGTAAGGCTGGTAAACCAGAGTAAAGCCAATTTGGGGAAAACAAAAAGCAATAGTCTTATTTGCCTGATACCAGATCTCTTTTCATTCTGTTTTCTTCCTGGTTTTATCCACAATGATATGTACTTTTATGTAGAATGATGATATTACATAATTTTTATTTTACTAACAATTTTTTAAAAGTTTTTATTTGTTTGAGAGAGAGACTCAGAGAATAAGCCAGGGAAGTGGCAGAGAGAGAGGGAGAAGCAGGCTCCCTGCTCAGGGAGCCCAGTGTGGGGCTCGATTTCAGGACCCTGAGATCATGACCTGAGCCTAAGGCAGACCTTAACCAACTGAGCCATCTAGTCACCCCTTATTGTACTAACAGTTTTTATTTTCATTTTACTAACCTGGCATTAAAATTTAAAGCCAGGGGCGCCTGTGTTGCTCGGTGGGTTAAGCCTCTGCCTTCGGCTTAGGTCGGGATCTCAGTGTTCTGGGATAGAGCCCCGCATCAGGCTCTCTGCTCAGCGGGAAGCCTAGTCCCCCTCCACCACCACCCCGCCTGGTGCTCTGCCTACATGTGATCTCTGTCAAATAAATAAATAAAATCTTAAAAAAAAAATTAAAGCCATTTTTTTAATAGATTTCATTATCACTTTTGGTGTCTTTCCATATTATAAAATGATGTAAACATTTAGAATTAAATGAAATAATGTCTTCTAATTAGTTAAGGCCACCAGAGACCAATGTTTTAATTAATAATATGCAAATTTAAAATTGCCTTCTGCATAATTTTAAAGCTATATATTGCCCCAAAGTTATATGAATGTATTCTCATTTTGAAAGAGACATATTTTAGAAGAATATAGAGATGTAGAGGAACACAGAGACATACTAACAGAGTAAACTCTACAGTAGCCTCTCCTTTCCTTTACCCTTCTTTAGACACCATGGCAATTGCAATTTTGATGTCAGTTATTCTAGTCTTTGTTTTTAAATTCTATTTATTTATTTGACAGAGAGACAGCAAGAGAGGGAACATGAGCAGAGGGAGTGGGAGAGGGAGAAGCAGGCTTCCCGCTGAGCAGTCTTTAAATAAATAAGTACAGGGGGCGCTGACTGGCTCAGTTGGTAGAGCATGTAATTCTTGATCTTAGGTTGTGAGTTTGAGCCCCACATTGGGTGTAGAGATTACTCAAAAATAGATAAATAAATTCAAGTATCACTGTGTATGTGCATATGTATTTTGTTTTGCATAATTGTCACAATATCTGAATTATTATATAACTTTTCACACATCATGGAGATTCTATGTGTTTACATATTTATTTACAACATTTTTATTTAAATTTTTCCTTTTTCTTCTGTTTTAATTCTGTATAGTTACATACAGTGCTGTATTAGTTTGAGGTGTACAATCTAGTGATCTAACAATTCCATGTGTTACCCAGTGCTCATCACAACAGATACACTCCTTAATCCCCATCACCTATTACATCCTTCCCCCCAACCATCTCCCCTCTGGTAACAGTTTGTTTGCTATAGTTAAGTGTATGTTTCTTGATTAGTCTCTTTTTTTCCTGGGCTCATTTTGTTTCTTAAATTCCACATATGAGTGAAATAATATGGTATTTGTCTTTCCTTATTTCACTTAGCATTATACTCTCTAGCTCCATTCTAGTTATTGCAAATGATAAGATTTCATTCTTTTTTATGGCTGAATAATATTTTATTATATATATATATACACACACACACATATTTGTGTGTATATTTTACACCTTCTTTATTCATTCATTAATCAGTGAACACTTGGGCTGCCTCCATATCTTGTCCAGTGTAGATTTGCCGCTATAAACATAGATTCTGCCGCTATAAACATGTATTCTTTTAAATTAGTGTTTTTGTGCTTTGGAGGTAAATACCGAGCAGTACAATTACTGGATCTTAAGCTAGTTCTATTTTTAACTTTTTGAAAACCTCCATACTGTTTTCCTCAGTGGCTGCACAGTTTGTGTTCCCACCAAAAGAGGGTTTCCCTTTCTCCATACCCTTGTCAACACTTATTTTTTCTTTAGGTTTTGATTTTAGCCATTTTGACAGGTATGAGGTGATATCTCATTGTACTTTTGATTTACATTTCCCTGGTAATGAGTGATGTTGAGCACCTTTTCATGTGTCCTTTTTGGGGAAATATTTGTTAATGTGTTCTACCCACTTTTAATTGAATTATTTGTTTTTAGAATGTTGATTTTTTTAAAAAAATTTTATTTATTTATTTGGCAGAGATCACAAGTAGACAGAGAGGCAGGCAGAGAGGAAGGGAAGCAGGCTCCCCTTGAGCAGGGAGTCTGATGCGGGGCTCGATCCCAGAACCCGGGGATCATGACCTGAGCCGAAGACAGAGGCTTTAACCTCCTGAGCCACCCAGGTGCCCTGGAATGTTGATTTGTATAAGTTCTTTATATTCATTGGATACTAACCTGTAATCAGATATGTCATTTGCAAATATCTTCTCTCATCCCATAGGTTGTCTTTTAATTTTGTTGATTGTTTTTTCCACTGTGCAGAAGCTTTTTATTTCCATGTAATCCCAATAGCTTATTGTGCTTTTATTTTCCTTGCCTTAGGAGACATATCTAGAAAAATGTTGCTATGGCCAGGCCAGTGTTAGAGATACTGCCTGTGCTTTCTTCTAGGATTTTTATGTTTTCAAGTTTCACCTTTAGGTCTTTAATCCATTTTGAATTCATTTTTGTGTAGGGTGGAAAAACGTAGTCCAGTTTCATTTTTTTTTGCATGTAATTGACCAACACCATTTTTTTTTTATACTTTTTTTATTTTTTATAAACATATATTTTTATCCCCAGGGGTACAGGTCTGTGAATCACCAGGTTTACACACTTCACAGCACTCACCAAATCACATGCCCTCCCCAATGTCCATAATCCCAACCCCTTCTCCCAAAACCCCTCCCCTCGGCAACCCTCAGTTTGTTTTGTGAGATTAAGAGTCACTTATGGTTTGTCTCCCTCCCAATCCCATCTTGTTTCATTTATTCTTCTTCTACCCACTTAAGCCTCCATGTTGCATCACCACTTCCTCATATCAGGGAGATCATATGATAGTTGTCTTTCTCTGCTTGACTTATTTCGCTAAGCATGATACGCTCTAGTTCCATCCATGTTGTCGCAAATGGCAAGATTTCATTTCTTTTGATGGCTGCATAGTATTCCATTGTGTATATATACCACATCTTCTTGATCCATTCATCTGTTGATGGACATCTAGGTTCTTTCCATAGTTTGGCTATTGTGGACATTGCTGCTATAAACATTCGGGTGCATGTGCTCCTTTGGATCACTACATTTGTATCTTTAGGGTAAATACCCAATAGTGCAATTGCTGGGTCATAGGGCAGTTCTATTTTCAACATTTTGAGGAACCTCCATGCTGTTTTCCAGAGTGGCTGCACCAGCTTGCATTCCCACCAACAGTGTAGGAGGGTTCCCCTTTCTCCGCATCCTCGCCAGCATCTGTCATTTCCTGACTTGTTGATTTTAGCCATTCTGACTGGTGTGAGGTGATATCTCATTGTGGTTTTGATTTGTATTTCCCTGATGCCGAGTGATATGGAGCACTTTTTCATGTGTCTGTTCGCCATCTGGATGTCTTCTTTGCAGAAATGTCTGTTCATGTCCTCTGCCCATTTCTTGATTGGATTATTTGTTCTTTGGGTGTTGAGTTTGCTAAGTTCTTTATAGATTCTGGACACTAGTCCTTTATCTGATATGTCGTTTGCAAATATCTTCTCCCATTCTGTCAGTTGTCTTTTGATTTTGTTAACTGTTTCCTTTGCTGTGCAAAAGCTTTTGATCTTGATGAAATCCCAGTAGTTCATTTTTTCCCTTGCTTCCCTTGCCTTTGGTGTTGTTCCTAGGAAGATGTTGCTGCGGCAGAGGTCGAAGAGGTTGCTGCCCGTGTTCTCCTCAAGGATTTTGATGGATTCCTTTCGTACATTGAGGTCCTTCATCCATTTTGAGTCTATTTTTGTGTGTGGTGTAAGGAAATGGTCCAATTTCATTTTTCTGCATGTGGCTGTCCAATTTTCCCAGCACCATTTATTGAATAGGCTGTCTTTTTTCCATTGGACATTCTTTCCTGCTTTGTCGAAGATTAGTTGACCATAGATTTGAGGGTCTATTTCTGGGCTCTCTATTCTGTTCCATTGATCTATGTGTCTGTTTTTGTGCCAGTACCATGCTGTCTTGATGATGACAGCTTTGTAATAGAGCCTGAAGTCCGGAATGGTGATGCCACCAACGTTGGCTTTCTTTTTCAATATCCCTTTGGCTATTCGAGGTCTTTTCTGGTTCCATATAAATTTTAGAATTATTTGTTCCATTTCTTTGAAAAAGATGGATGGTACTTTGATAGGAATTGCATTAAATGTGTAGATTGCTTTAGGTAGCATAGACATTTTCACAATATTTATTCTTCCAATCCAGGAGCATGGAACATTTTTCCATTTCTTTGTGTCTTCCTCAATTTCTTTCATGAGTACTTTATAGTTTTCTGAGTATAGATTCTGTGTCTCTTTGGTTAGGTTTATTCCTAGGTATCTTATGGTTTTGGATGCAATTGTAAATGGGATTGACTCCTTAATATCTCTTTCTTCTGTCTTGCTGTTGGTGTAGAGAAATGCAACTGATTTCTGTGCATTGATTTTATATCCTGACACTTTACTGAATTCCTGTATAAGTTCTAGCAGTTTTGGAGTGGAGTCTTTTGGGTTTTCCACATATAGTATCATATCATCTGCGAAGAGTGATAATTTGACTTCTTCTTTGCCGATTTGGATGCCTTTAATTTCCTTTTGTTGTCTGATTGCTGAGGCTAGGACCTCTAGTACGATGTTGAATAGCAGTGGTGATAATGGACATCCCTGCCGTGTTCCTGACCTTAGCGGAAAAGCTTTCAGTTTTTCTCCATTGAGAATGATATTTGCGGTGGGTTTTTCATAGATGGCTTTGATGATATTGAGGTATGCGCCCTCTATCCCTACACTTTGAAGAGTTTTGATCAGGAAGGGATGTTGTACTTTGTCAAATGCTTTTTCAGCATCTATTGAGAGTATCATATGGTTCTTGTTCTTTCTTTTATTGATGTGTTGTATCACATTGACTGATTTGCGGATGTTGAACCAACCTTGCAGCCCTGGAATAAATCCCACTTGGTCGTGGTGAATAATCCTTTTAATGTACTGTTGAATCCTATTGGCTAGTATTTTGTTGAGTATTTTCGCATCTGTGTTCATCAAGGATATCGGTCTATAGCTCTCTTTTTTGGTGGGATCCTTGTCTGGTTTTGGGATCAAGGTGATGCTGGCCTCATAAAATGAGTTTGGAAGTTTTCCTTCCATTTCTATTTTTTGGAACAGTTTCAGGAGAATAGGAATTAGTTCTTCTTTAAATGTTTGGTAGAATTCCCCCGGGAAGCCGTCTGGCCCTGGGCTTTAGTTTGTTTGGAGATTTTTAATGACTGTTTCAATCTCTTTACTGGTTATGGGTCTGTTCAGGCTTTCTATTTCTTCCTGGCTCAGTTGTGGTAGTTTATATGTTTCTAGGAATGCATCCATTTCTTCCAGATTGTCAAATTTATTGCCATAGAGTTGCTCATAGTATGTTCTTATAATAGTTTGTATTTCTTTGGTGTTAGTTGTGATCTCTCCTCTTTCATTCATGATTTTATTTATTTGGGTCCTTTCTCTTTTCTTTTTGATAAGTCGGGCCAGGGGTTTATCAATTTTATTAATTCTTTCAAAGAACCAGCTCCTAGTTTCGTTGATTTGTTCTATTGTTTTTTTGGTTTCTATTTCATTGATTTCTGCTCTGATCTTTATGATTTCTCTTCTCCTGCTGGGCTTAGGGTTTCTTTCTTGTTCTTTCTCCAGCTCCTTTAGGTGTAGGGTTAGGTTGTGTACCTGAGACCTTTCTTGTTTCTTGAGAAAGGCTTGTACCGCTATATATTTTCCTCTCAGGACTGCCTTTGTTGTGTCCCACAGATTTTGAACCGTTGTATTTTCATTATCATTTGTTTCCATGATTTTTTTCAATTCTTCTTTAATTTCCTGGTTGACCCATTCATTCTTTAGAAGGATACTGTTTAGTCTCCATGTATTTGGGTTCTTTCCAAACTTCCTTTTGTGGTTGAGTTCTAGCTTTAGAGCATTGTGGTCTGAAAATATGCAGGGAATGATCCCAATCTTTTGATACCGGTTGAGTCCTGATTTAGGACCGAGGATGTGATCTATTCTGGAGAATGTTCCATGTGCACTAGAGAAGAATGTGTATTCTGTTGCTTTGGGATGAAATGTTCTGAATATATCTGTGATGTCCATCTGGTCCAGTGTGTCATTTAAGGCCTTTATTTCCTTGCTGATCTTTTGCTTGGATGACCTGTCCATTTCAGTGAGGGGAGTGTTAAAGTCCCCTACTATTATTGTATTATTGTTGATGTGTTTCTTTGATTTTGTTATTAATTGGTTTATATAGTTGGCTGCTCCCACATTGGGGGCATAGATATTTAAAATTGTTAAATCTTCTTGTTGGACAGACCCTTTGAGTATGATATAGTGTCCTTCCTCATCTCTTATTATAGTCTTTGGCTTAAAATCTAATTGATCTGATATAAGGATTGCCACTCCTGCTTTCTTCTGATGTCCATTAGCATGGTAAATTCTTTTCCACCCCCTCACTTTAAATCTGGAGGTGTCTTCGGGCTTAAAATGTGTTTCTTGGAGGCAACATATAGATGGGCTTTGTTTTTTTATCCATTCTGATACCCTGTGTTTTTTGACAGGGGCATTTAGCCCATTCACATTCAGGGTAACTATTGAGAGATATGAATTTAATGCCATTGTATTGCCTGTAAGGTGACTGTTCCTGTATATGGTCTCTGTTCCTTTCTGATCTACCACTTGTAGGCTCTCTCTTTGCTTAGAGGACCCCTTTCAAGATTTCCTGTAGAGCTGGTTTGGTGTTTGCAAATTCTTTCAGTTGTTGTTTGTCCTGGAAGCTTTTAATCTCTCCTTCTATTTTCAATGATAGCCTAGCTGGATATAGTATTCTTGGCTGCATGTTTTTCTCGTTTAGTGCTCTGAAAATATCATGCCAGCTCTTTCTGGCCTGCCAGGTCTCTGTGGATAAGTCAGCTGCCAATCTAATATTTTTTCCATTGTATGTTACAGACTTCTTTTCCCGGGCTGCTTTCAGGATTTTCTCTTTGTCATTGAGACTTGTAAATTTTACTATTAGGTGACGGGGTGTGGGCCTATTCTTATTGATTTTGAGGGGCGTTCTCTGAACCTCCTGAATTTTGATGCTCGTTCCCTTTGCCATATTGGGGAAATTCTCCCCAATAATTCTCTCCAGTATACCTTCTGCTCCCCTCTCACTTTCTTCTTCTTCTGGAATCCCAATTATTCTAATGTTGTTTCGTCTTATGGTGTCACTTATCTCTCGAATTCTCCCCTCGTGGTCCAGTAGCTGTTTGTCCCTCTTTTGCTCAGCTTCTTTATTCTCTGTCATTTGGTCTTCTATATCACTAATTCTTTCTTCTGCCTCATTTATCCTAGCAGTTAGAGCCTCCATTTTTGATTGCACCTCATTAATAGCTTTTTTAATTTCACCTTGGTTAGATTTTAGTTCTTTTATTTCTCCAGACAGGGCTTTTATATCTCTCGAGAGGGTTTCTCTAATATCTTCCATGCCTTTTTCGAGCCCGGCTAGAACCTTGAGAATTGTCATTCTGAACTCTAGATCTGACATATTACCGATGTCTGTATTGATTAGGTCCCTAGCCTTCGGTACTGCCTCTTGTTCTTTTTTTTTGTGTTGAATTTTTATGTCTTGTCATTTTGTCCAGATAAGAGTAAATGAAGGGGCAAGTAAAATACTAAAAGGGTGGCAACAACCCCAGGAAAATATGCTTTAACCAAATTAGAAGAGATCCAAAATCGTGAGTGGGGAGAAAGGGGATAAAAAGAGGTTCAAAAAGGAAGAAAGAAAAAAAAAACAAAAAGAAAAGAAAAAAAAAAGAAAAGAAAAGAAAAGAATTTTTAAAAAAAGAAAACACCTAAGAAAAATGTGAAAAAGAAAAATATATATATTAGATAAACTAGTAAAAAATCGTTAAAAAAGAAAAAGGTAACAGTTAAAAAAAAAAAATTTTACCCGAAGGCGAGAAAAAAAAAAAAATGAAAAAGAAAACATCAAATTAACTGCAAGACTAAAAAAAATCCCAGGAAAAAAGCCATGAGTTCCGTGTTTGGCTTTCTCCTCCTCTGGAATTCTGCTGCTCTCCTTGGTATTGAAACCGCACTCCTTGGTAGGTGAACTTGGTCTTGGCTGGATTTCTTGTTGATCTTCTGGGGGAGGGGCCTGGTGTAGTGATTCTCAAGTGTCTTTGCCCCAGGCGGAATTACACCGCCCTTACCCGGGGCCGGGGTGAGTAATCCGCTCGGGTTTGCTTTCAGGAGCTTTTGTTACCTGAGCGCTTTCCGTAGAGTTCCGGAGGACGGGAATACAAATGGCGGCCTCCTGGTCTCCGGCCCGGAGGAGCCTAGAGCCCAGGGCCCCACTCCTCAGTGCGCCCTCAGAGAACAGCGCCCAGTTACTCCCGTCTGCCTGACCTCCGGCCGCGCTCCGAGCTCACCGAGCCTGCGACCGGTTCAAGGTAACACCGAGCTGCGAGCTTACTGTCGGCTCTGTCTCTGTAGCCGGCTTTCCCGTTCCAATACCCGCAAGCTCTGCGACACTCAGACACCCCCGATCCTTCTGTGACCCTGCGGGACCTGAGGCCACGCTGACCCCGCGTGGGTTTCGCCCCGGTTTAGCCTCTGGAGCGATGTCCCTCAGCGGAACAGACTTTTAAAAGTCCTGATTTTGTGCACGGTTGCTCCGCTGCTTGCCGGGAGCCGGCCCCTCCCCCCGGGGTCTATCTTCCCGTCGCTTTGGATTCACTTCTCCGCCGGTCCTACCTTTCAGAAAGTGGTTGTTTTTCTGTTTCCAGAATTGCTGTTCTTCTCTTCGATCTGCCGATGGATTTTCAGGTGTTTGCAATCTTTAGATAAGCTATCTAGCTGATCTCCGGCTAGCTGAAGCAGTCTCAGCTTGCTACTTCTCTGCCATCTTGACTCCTCCCTCGACCAACACCATTTTTTGAAGAGATTGTGTTTTCCTCATTGGATATTCTTTCTTGATTGTCAAAGATTAATTGATCGTATAATTGTGGGTTTATTTCTGGGTTTTTTACTCTTTTCAATTGACCTGTATGTTTGTTTATATTTCGGTACGATATTGTTTTGATTACTGTAGCTTTGTATTATAATTTCAGATCCTGAAGTGTGACATGTACAGCTTGGTTCTTCTTTTTCAAGGTTGCTTTGGCTATTTGGAGTTTTTTTGGTTCCATACAAATTTTAGAATTTTTTTCTATTTCTGTGAAAAATGCCATTGGAATTTTTATTGGGATTGTTATTGAATCTGTAGATTGCTTTGGTTGGTATGAACATTTTAACAGTATTAATTTTTTCTATTCATTAGCATGGGATATCTTTCTAATTGACTGTGCTGCTGCTTCTTCTTTCACCAGTGTCTTACAGTTTTCAGTGTACAGGTGATTGATCTCCTTGGTAAGGAGTATGCTTATTCCTAAACATTTTGTTATTTTTTAATATTATTGTAAATGGCATTCTGATAGTTGTTAGTGCACAGAAATACAACTGATTTTTTTAATACTGATATTGTATCCTGCAACCTTACTGAATTTAACCTTAATGAATTTATCAGTTCTAAACATTGCTTTTTGTTTTATTTTTATTTTTGTTTGGTGGAGTCTTTAGAGATTTCCACATAAAATATGTCATCTGTAAACAAAGACTGTTTTATTCCTATCTTTTTATTTGGATGGCTTTTATTCCTTTTTCCTGAGTGGTGGATCTAGAATTTCCAGTACTATTTTGAATAAAAGTAGTGAGAGGGGACATCCTTGTCTTGTTTCTGATCTCATTGAATATGAGGCTAACTCATATATGGTCCTTTTAAGGTTGAAATATACACTAATTCAGGTTGTTTATTTCTTATTAAGTAGAATTGGGTAGTTTGTGTCTTGCTATCTTTTTTTTTTTAGCTTATGGATCATACCTATTTTAGGGTTCATGTTTGTTAACTTCATTATTTGATTGCTATGTGGCTCTGTTTTATTTTTTCTTATTTTATTTACTTATTTTCTTCTAATATGCCTAGTAGTTTTCTTTCTTCCCTTCAGAATGCCAAAAATTATATATGAATAGTTCTAGAAATAATTTAAAGCTTAGGATAATTTTTTTTTTTTCTTGTAATGAAGTTACATTTTGCTTCTGACTCGTTGTTACTCTAGGGACATTAACAATCTAAAATCACCTCAACTCTAAAAGCTTTAAGATTATTTGAACCTGATTTTGTTTCCTGTTAGAGAAAGTCTGTTTCTGGTTCAATATTGTTTTCTATGCCACATAAAAGTATGGG
Organism: Mustela lutreola; assembly: GCF_030435805.1. Taxonomy (NCBI): domain Eukaryota; kingdom Metazoa; phylum Chordata; class Mammalia; order Carnivora; family Mustelidae; genus Mustela; species Mustela lutreola. The sequence continues at coordinate 80,300,980 of NC_081301.1, read as the reverse complement.
TATTTATACAAGGACCTTATTTGACAGGACTTGAGTTCTAGTTTGGGGTCTCAACCCTGTGAGTCTATCGAAAGCTTTGCTCAACTTCACAATGTTATAGCTGTTGCTTTTGGAATTGACAGTCATCTTGAGAGAAGCTGTCTCAGGTGCTTATTGTTGTCCCTTTATCAAGTCATATAGTAATATTTCATAATATTGATTTATCAGCACTTATTAATATCTTGAAGGATGTTGAAGTTACAACTTTCAAAATAGGTAAAAATCATTATATATTTAAGATGGAATTTTTTTCTTAGAAATTGGCCTTTTTTGTTTTATTTTCTCATATGCATTGTTGTCAAGGAGAAGTCTGATGCTAACATGATTCTTTTTCTTTTGTAGGGAAGTTATTCTTTTTATTTGGAACATCTATCTTGGAAGTATTATTTTTTTAGTTTTGGCTATTGAATCACATTTTTTTAATTTAGCTCTGGATTTGGACTCCTTCTCTAAGTGCATAATTTTGAGTCTTCTGCTTGTAAAAAAATTCTATTATTTTGTTGATTAAATATTATATTTTCTAGTTTTCTTTTTCCTGATTCTCCTGTTAAATGAATTTTGGGTCTAATTGATCTCTTATCCACAACACTTTGTTTTTCCTAGCTTCCATTTTTTCCTTGAACACCATATTCTGTGAAGTTCTTTTTCATGTTTGTCTAGTTCACTAATTTAGTCTTAAACCTAGTTCATTTTGCTATTTATCTCTCCTTTTGAATTGATTTTCATTTCCATGCTCTTCAGATTTTTTCATAAAATACTCTTCTATTTTAATAGAAACCATGAATGTATCCACACACTCTCATTACATACTTAGTCTGTTTGCTCCATTAAATGTTTTTTTACATATATTAGTTTTCTACTTATTGAATTGGGGTTCTTTGATAGCTTGGCTTTTCCTCAGATCTTTGCAGATTCTTAGTTTATACACTTATATTCTTCTGGAATGTTCCATGTTTGGCTGCTTGTGGATGCATGTTTTGACTATAGAAGCTAGTTTTGGGGGAGATATAAATACTGCAAAATATGATGTTCTGGTGGCCTGGTTTGGGTTTTGAAAGCATCTCCTCCATTTTTCTCTGTGCCTCAGCTGCCTGAAATTTTCTGCTTGCTTTATTCACTGATACATTTTGACAGCAAACTCAGTTACTTTGTCCTCTCAAGATAATTGTACAAAGTAATAGTTTGACTTGATAATTATCTAAAGCTCCATTATTGTTACTTGTATCCTTTGATTGGAGTGTCCCCCAAAGCCACTCTGATCTCAACACCATTTGCCATCTATATTTGTATATTTTCATTACAACTTTATGTAGTCTTCAGTTCCTCTTTCATTCCTATTCACTTTCTGTTCTTCAGAAATTCATCAAAATTTTATATTCACTTAAGGTGACCTTTTTTTGTGTCATTATAAGATATTTTAAGCAATTTTGTTTTTCTTCAAAGGACTTGGAGCTTCAATGAAAGTGATTGTGTGAGCTGAATCCAGTCTATTTTAACAGCTTTGCAATGAAAATAATAATTTTGCAGAACAAAACTATGAATAAAAATATTGTAATTATATATACTATAAAAGTATATTGCATATTATGAAAATATATATATTGTAGAGCAAAAACCTCAGAAGTAGTTCACACAGAAACACATGGTGGTGGTTTGTGTCTACTTTTTATGTTGCTGTCATAGTGAGGGGATGGGTGCATGCAATCTCCAGAGACTGATTTGTGTTCCATGTTGAGTATTGAATCCTTGGTTAGCCAAAAAAAAGAAAGCCCACAGTGTAATAAAGCATGAGCTAGAGTACAAATCAGAGGAATGCGTCAGAATAAGTCAAACAAGACTTAATATGAAACCTCTTCCCAAAACACAAGACACACATGAATATTTGATGGCAAGAAAGAGGTTTGAAAACAAGAACTGTGTAAAAAGCAGGATTTGTGTTGATCTCAGGATACTGTTTATTGACAGTAACTGACATTTTATTGCATCTGAACTAAAGCACTAAGCCAAGAATCTTCTGCAGTATATAAATAATAATTGTTTTATTTCTTGAACTTTCTCAGGGTACAACCCTGGTCTAGCCTAGATAGTCTGTGAAATTCAAACGCCACTTAAAATATATTCACAATTAAAAAAAAAAAACCACAAAATTTGAACATATTTAAAATCAGGCATTCTATGCTATTTTAAAAAGCCCATTATCAGAAGTGCACACTGGCATTGTACAATGTGGGAGTAAGTCATTGGGGTCAACCCAAATTTTAGGAATTTTTGAAGTTTGAATCCATCTATGTGCATTTAAATTTGAAATTGAGCACCAAGAGTAATAGAATATTGTTAGCAAAAGGACCTGAGAACTCATTAGGTTAACATCACCATCATTTTAATTATCTGGAATTTTAAAATAAATGAGGTTTGTGGCTTAAATTACATGTATAGTGATTGCTGAAGATAGCTGTGCACATCAGAATCACAGAGGGGATGTTTTCTTAAAATGTGGAGCCCTGGGCCTTAGAAATCTCATTTCAGTTGGTTGTTCAGGGCACCTTGGGAATTCACAATATTAAAAATCTCCCAAGAGATATATGTCATGTAGCAAGGTGTCAGAATCACTGATTCAGAACATTTCCTGGATTATTCATGGTCCCTTCATTTATAGAATATGAAACATATATATTCTTTTTTTGTGTCTTTTTAATTTAAAATCTCTAGAATTTCCCTCAAAATGCTTCTAGATCCCAATTTTAGGCAAATGGGACACAAAAATGAGCCAAGAGGGGAACCAACCTGTTTCTATGAAACCTAAATAATGTTAAAGTGTCCCCCTTCTTTTTTTTTTTTTTTTGACGAATGTTAGAAACACCACCCAACAAAAAATAAACCCTCAAAAAATAACAGCTTTTGTAACTCTCACTGCAAGTTTATGAAAACAGGAAACATCTGAACTCTAGCAAATCCTTTGATGAAAACTTGCAAAACTAACTCCTCAAAAAGAGAACGTAAGCTAGAGCTCTCATCTTCAACATGATCATTGACCAAGGTCATTGCCTTTCTCTTGCTAAGCTCCACACATCACCCACAGATTTTCATAGTATCACTTGTGGTTATTACTGGAGTATCCAAATTTGCCTGTAGTCTCAATACTCTTTTTCTATTCATTTTTAAACTTGCAACAAAACTGAAGTACTTTACGCTGTTTTCTTTCTTTCCTTTCCTTTTTTTTTTTTTTTAACCCAGTGACTAGCAATAACAAAATGTACATTTGTGCTGTGATCTTTTGGCAAAATCTGCAGCAGAAGAGACCTAAACATTTCACCACTTCACTCTCCCAGTTAAAATCTCTCAAAGGATTCCCATTTTCCTTAGGATGAAATTTTAAAAGTCCAGTATGCTGGCTGTCCTCTATTGGCCATCTCTTCCTCCCCCAGTTTCTCTGTCCTTCTGTGCTGTGCTCTGTGTCCAAGAAAGACATAGGACGGGAGCCATTGGCAGGACATGAGGAGAGAGGGTTTGGAGGTATTTCTCTCCTGTTGCCTTGCTGTTTCTGCCTAACTCTCTGCCGAAGGTGTGGGTATCCTTGCTTCCACAGCTCCTGCTCTGAGAGGTCTCCAATAGTTCTGCCCACTCCTCTTGCTCTTCGGATGGTGCCAGCTTCCTGTTATTGCTGTTCTCTGGGAGTCTGACCTTTTGTTCATTCCCCAAATGCTGCCTACATATGTATAAGTATCCCTTTTATTAAAATCTCTGTGTGAAACCATATGAGTGAATTTTGTTTTTTCTTAGGACTTTGACCAGTAGGATGAATTAATAAGGTCCTGCATAATCTAACTTCTGCCTGTGTTGCCCACAGGTCACTCTGTATTCCAACCATGATTTCTGCCACTCAAGGTCATGTGTTTCTCCCTTTCCTGAACGGTTCTTCCTCATTTTCTTTACCTCTGTCCCATCCTTCAGGTCTTCATGCATTTGAGTGATTTGTAGATCAGTACCGAGAAGCTTCAAATATTTAACACTTAGTATATGTTTTGTGACTGAGGATAGTACTACCCATGCAAATTGCTTCATCAACAATTAAGCCCAGGGAAATAGCTATTGAAAATAGAGATGAAACTGCTACCTTGTACATTTTTTTCCTTCATTTGGTTTTATAGATTAGACATATTCACAAAAAATTAATTTTAACCTGGTGGAAAATCAAGCAAGTTTGACCCCAGACTTTTTTTTTTTAATAATATAATATTTTTTCAAAGATTTTATTTATTTATTTGACATAAATCACAAGTAGACAGAGAGGCAGGCAGAGAGAGAGAGACGAGGAAGCAGGCTCCCTGCTGAGAAGAGAGCCTGATGTGGGGCTCGATCCCAGGACCCTGGGATCATGACCTGAGCTGAAGGCAGAGGCTTTAACCCACTGAGCCATCCAGGTGCCCCCCCCCCCAATTTTTTTTTAAACATTTACTAGATATACTACATCCTTTCAAAATTTTACAGAAAATATATTGGGGGCTTAAGGAGGAGAATACTTATGTATGTTGTGCAACTTCTCCTCCTTAAGTCCACAATATATTTCCTATATAATTTTAAAAGGATGCAGAATTCATTGCTCTCTATCATGCAGTATGTATAAGTAATGTGAGAAGTAAAGTGAAAGAAATAGAGTGATCTAGAATATTAATTGTTGCTGAGTTGGTTTTCATCTGCTTGGTTCTAGAAAAACTCTGACAGTATCAGGAGCAGAAAAACATGTAAAATATTGATGATCATTATTTGCCACAGGATGTACACAGCCGTACCTTCTTCATTCAGTGACCCTTCAGTTTGATCTCAATGAGCATTACCGGTGTTCATGAAAGTCCTAAATATTTTCACTTCTACTGATCTCCTGATTGGCACAAAAGCCCTCCCACTTTATACGTGAATAGCACATCACGTCTTCCTAATATCCTGGACATGCTTTGCTTAATCTTGACCCAGTGAGGTACATACAGACTCAGAATGTTAAATGTCTTGGGAAGGCCCCAGTGATTAAACAGGGAAAAATGTTGAAATAATTGTGGGTTTTCTGTCATCAGGTTTGGTGTTCTACTGTTTCATGCACATACCTGTGATCATCAAAGATTGGGCTGTTGTCTTTTCCTCTGCTTCTGAAAACAGAGTTATTTAGAAAGGAAAAGGAAGGGCTGACAAGATTGACCAAGAGAAAGAAAGATATATATTTATCTCTTTGTGTAAAGAGCCTAACTTTAATACCTGGCAAATAATCAGTATTCTATGAATACTAGTTCTCTTGGAAGATAACTCTGGAAAATGTTCTTCTGGAAACAAACACTTGAGAACATAGAGTCTTAGAAAAAAAATTGCCATTGGTATATGTCATTGGTATATTTGATCTATAACAGAGCAAAAGCTTCTGTTGCCCCAGATAATGGGGTTTATTAATACTGCTGTTAAATCTGATGTCTTTTCTGAGTAAGAACTTAAAGAAGTTTAACTATTTTAAGGTCATTTCTGTAAAGAGAATCTGAACCATCTTATTTCTTGCCACAGATTATCTGCTTAATGAAGGCCATCAAGTGCTTTATGAACTCAATTAAACACAGCAAATGCATCTGTAGGTCATTGCAGTAATTTGTCTGTGGTCCAAGAGAAGCCAGCTCCAGTGGTCCATAGAAGCCAGCATCAGAACATAATTCCAGGTGGTAGAGTCCTCTGACTGTGGCTCATTTGATGGCCAATTCCATAAATTCCATACCAATTCCATAAATTGGTCGGATCTCCTTTGTTTGGACATACCACCTTCTGTTTCAAGAGCAATCATTTGCCATCCCATAATTAAAATGAGCATGTCTTGGCCACCCATGACCTTTTGTCTTCCTGCAGATGCAAGAAGTACCCTTTTTCTTTGGTGGTAGCTCAGAGGTGGCCCACCAGTGAAGCCCCTCACTTTGACAGTGGGATGAGGAGCTTGTATTTAAAAGCCAGATCCCTCAGCAACTAGTGGTCCAAGGAGAAAAGCATTATTAAAGTGTAGAATGGTGATTTTTTTTCCCCTCCTCTGAAGCCAATTGAGACATTTTAGCTCATTTGGTTTCTTAAAGAAGTAAAGGGAAAGAATGAGGGGAGGGGTAAGAGGGACAATCCTCTTGAATAAAAAAGCCAATCATCAGGTGACATCTGTGGCACTAACATTTAGTAACTGATAATTGCTGTAACTAGGGCCATTGAGCTTTGCAAATATTATCCAGTAAATTTTAATTAGCACCCGGGGGATTGAAGAGTTTCAGAATAAGCTCTTGGGAGAAGCTTCCCCAGCCAGTGGCGATGTGTGCTGAGTAATTTTAGATCAGCTGGCCTGTCAGAGCGGATCAGTGTCATCGCACCACTTATCCTGAGGAAAATGCACCTGCTTCTACATGGAAATATGGTGCATTATCTGCCAATTTGTGCTGCTTATTTCTACAGCTCCCCAGGTTTGACGAGTGGGGAATGCAAGGGCTAAATCAGGAGGCTTTGGAGGAGAAAGGAAGGAGAGTGTCACTGCCCTCCAAGGGCACATACTATCACAGGCCCTTGAGTGGCTTCTTCTTCCTCTTTCGGTTGCCTTGGGACCTCTCTCGGGGCTGAGTCAAAATGATAGGCATTCTGCTATGAAACCTGAAGATGCCGTTTTGGTAATAAGGAAAAAATATTCCGTATTATTTTCCTTTTGTGTGGGGAATTTTCAGTTACATTCTGAAGGGTAGTGTAAGAAGTTAGGAATAGAGCAGCACTGATCCCCAACAAGGAATCTATTAGAGGCTAAACTGTAATACTGGCTAGAAATGTTTAGAAACAATACATGCAATACATTGCAATACATGCAAATATAAAATGTATGACTTGATTTTCTTAATTGCACAGTACATGAAATATTCCCTAAATGTGAAAGAGGCAGTGAATACAGGAATACGCAGCTAATACTTACAAACGGACCATCTAAAAGGCACTATGCTAAGTGAAGTATGTATGCTATTTTACTCTTCCTACTCATAGATAAGAAAAAGAAATGTAGAGTAATTAATTGACTTGTTTGAGATCATTCCAGTATTTTGTGGCATTGCCTGATTTGACCTCGAGCCATTTAACTCAAGAGCCCGTGCTTTCAATAGTTCTGGGTCATACACGCTTACACATACACATGCACACGGGCATGCGAGGTGTACCAGCATGCCTGTGCATGCGCATGCACGTGCACACACACACATGCGCACACATTCATAACAGGTTAGTGTGGATAGAGCCACTTCCTTTTCTCACTGATTTTTTGACTGCTTTAAGATCAAGGGTTTTAGCATTGAATGGGATTAATTATAACAAATATTTAGGATGCATGTCTAGAAAAAGATTAGCTATCAGGAAAATGCAAATGGAAACCAACGTGAGGAAGATAGCTATAATCAAATAGCTATATCTTCCCCCAGGAAGATAGCTATAATCAAAAAGTCACACAGAAGCAAGTGTAGGTGTAGAGAAATGGGAACCTTCCTCCACCCAGGTGAAATGGTACAGCCACTCTGGACAACAGTCTGGCAGTTTAACATAGTGAAACTAACATAGTTACCAGTGGACCTAGCAATTTCACTCCCAGGTGTAGACCCAAGAGAAGTGAAAACAGTCCACACAAAAATACTATACATGAATATTCGTAGCAACTCTATTCGAAGTAGCCAAAGGTGGAAACAAACCAAATGTCTACCAACTGACAAACAGGTAAACAAATTAGGGTATATGTTTACAATGAACTATTATTCAGACTTACAAAGCAATGAGTTACTAATACATGCTGCAACCTGACTGAGCCTCGAAAACGTTACACTGGTTGAAAGAAGTGGAAAGATCACGTATTGTATGACTCCACTATATGAAATGTCCAGAATAGGCAAACTATACGGAGCCAGAGGGCAGACAAATGATTGCCTGGAGCTGGAGGGATGGCGTTCCTTGGGGGTAGCAGCTAAGGGGTGTAGTGAAATACTTTTGGGATGGTGAAATGTTCTAAAATTGACTATATAATGGTTGTACGGCTCTGTGAATATACGAAAAGCCATAGAGTGGCACCCTTTAAATGAGCAACTTTCCAACTTCCAGTGTCCTCGCTTGCAAAATACGAAGTCATGTCTCTAATTCAGAGTTGTGAGAACTAAAGATAATGCATGAGTGTTCAGGGTGCAGTGGATTCCTGCAACCTATTAGTGGTCGGAGCTGTGGGTGTTACTGATACTGAATTCCATTTTGTGGCCAATAGAAGATGACCAGATGTTAAGAAAGAAGAAAAGTGGGGCGCCTGCGTGGCTCAGTGGGTTAAAGCCTCTGCCTTCGGCTCGGGTCATGATCCCAGGGTCCTGGGATCAAGCCCCGCATCGGGCTCTCTGCTCAGCAGAGAGCCTGCTTCCTCCTCTCTCTCTCTCTGCCTGCCTCTCAGCCTACTTGTAATCTCTGCCTGTCAAATAAATAAATAAAATCTTTAAAAAAAAAGAAAGAAGAAAAGTTAAGACTGAGGATGGTCTGAAGTTAAGTCTGAAGATAGTCAAAGGAAAGGACAGCTAGACAGGATGAGGGGGAAGGAGAGGGGAAAGTCTCACAGACTTTCAGAGAGGACAGGGGTGAGGGAGAGGGTAACTAGGAAGCAGAGGGCCTGGCAGGGGACAAGCGTCCTCCAAGGGAGAAATCCTGACAAAGCTTGTTGACCATGGGTGTGCAAGACTTACCCCTGACTAGTAAGTCTGAATTAGTCAATTAGTCACTTTCAGCTCTTCTTTATTCTTGATTCTTTACTTATTTTTATTTTTTTAAGATTTTATTTATTTATTTGAGACAGAGAGAGAGTACAAGTTGGGGGAGGGGCAGAGGGAGAAGCAGACTGCCTGCTGAGCAGGGAGCTTGACTTGGGGCTGGATCCCAGGACCCCAGGATCATGACCTGAGCCTAAGACAGATGCTTAATGACTGAGCCACCCAGGTGCCCCAATTCTTGATTCTTGAAAGCTCTGAGGTTTCATCCCTCCCCTCATACCCAAGATCCCCCGCACTCTGTTAAGACGTCTCGCTCTACTGGGGCATGAGAAGATTTTTTGAGCAGGCAACTTGATGGGCTCTATGGACGGCCTATGAAAAATAAAAGCAAGGGGCCTAAGCAATACATATGAGGGCAGGTGAAATGAAACCAAGGGGTAGATGAGGCCCAGCTGAGAATTTATCACTTCTCAGTTTTATGTACAATCCCACTCTTGACTTTCCTCTCACACAGAAGCAGAATAGTAACAACCAACTCTCATTAGCCCTGGTTAAGTGAGTTTGGGGATACAAAATGGAGTAGCGATTCAGAAACTAGACTCAGCCATCACATAGATCTGTGTGATCTCAGGCAAATTATTTACCTGCTCTGGACCTATTTCCTCAAGGTCTCTTCTGGCTGTTTTGCAGGGTTCTTGCGATTTTAAAAGGGCAAAAATATGAACTGATAACACAGTCCTTGATTCACAGTTACTTCTTAAGCACTTATTTTGCTTTAACTTCTTTCTTTTCTGATTGATCACTCTGCACATTTAGGAGTTCGCACTTTACCAAACAGAAATCACATCAACTGTGCTTCAAAGTAAGCAAGAAGGAAGTGATTGATACAAATCAAGACTAAACCTGAAAGTAAAGTAAGATTTCTTCGGTCTAGAAAAAAATTCTTAATCATAGATAGTGGCATAGCTACCTGCATTTGGCAGATATTGTTTTGTGTGTGTGTATGAATAATATGCTTTATTTCCTCTGAAGTGCTGATACAGAAACAGAAACACAAAAATATCACATGGTATTTCCATTCTTACTGGAAGGACTAAGAATCTCAGATGCTCCCATGTCAGCCCAGGAGCTGGACTCATTTATGTGAGGTATTTATCCAATATGTATGTTTTAATGAGCATCTTAGCAGCATTAGAATTCATCAGATCTGCTATAGAAATCGATTTACCTTGAGATTTCTCAACTTAGATTTGTGTCACACTTTTATTTGAATGAAGGCACATGAATATACATTTATTGTCACCTGTGGACTGAAATGTCTGTTGCATCATGCAAAAGCCACAGAAGAAATAGAAAGACCAGGCTTTGTCTCAAATTTTTCATTATAATTGGGGCGACAAAAAAAATGCATTAAATAGCTGGAAAACTATAAATTACATATAGGGCAGTCTTTGTATTTTGGAAAGAAATGTTTTAGCTATGTTCAAGCAGGAGGGAAGCCAAGGTGGCAAGATTTGAGTAGATGGTTGAGAAATGAAGATTGGGGCTGATGTCATATGCCAAGAGAAGGAGACTTAGTGCAGCTGGAGTGAGCATTTTGTGGTGTTATTATTTTTCTCTTTTCTTCAGTAATTATTTTTCTCCTCTCCTCTGCCCCTCCTCCCTTCCTTCTTCTTGAGAATGTGCTGTGCCTCAATTTTAAAATATTTTAGGATTCACCTAAGAGTTCAGGTAGAGGATTGAGGTATGGTGCTGTTTACCTGTCTCAGACCATATTCAGGGGTGTAGCTTTACCTACATTACCTACTGGTAGACATTTTGTAAGCCTGAAATACCTTAATTGCCTCTAATTTCTACTTTAGTCAGGTCATATTTAACATACTAACTAATCTTTGAATAGCACTACAAAGTTTACTTAATATTCCCAGATATTATCTCATTTGATCTCCTAATTACCATGTCAGGTAATTTCTTACTAGCTCATTTTACATCTAATGCACTAAAACTTAGATTAGTACTTTCCAGATTGTTCAATGATAAAGTTAGCTATTCTAAAGTCCTAAGTATTCTGCAGGCTTTAAAAGAATTACATGCAAGAGAAAATAAGGTAAAATAGAGCATAATGGGAATTTTTCTGTTGTCTTGGACGTTCAGCAAAAGTCTAAAAGCTGTAAAGGGTAACAAGGATAAAAAAATTTTCCAGCATACAAAAGAAAAGAGCTAAATGTAATCCCACAGAATTGGCTGGAAGTGGAAACCCCATTCAGCCACCATCACTTCAACAGTCCAGGTAAGAGAAGGTCAGACATTAAAGAAAAAAAGAAAAGAAAAGTAGATTTGGAAACTTGCCTTGGAAGGGAACTGGCAGCTCTCCTTCACTCACTTAGGGAGGGGAGAGGGTACTTCCTCTTTCCAGGCCAAGAGAGTGGGGCCCTCCTCAAATATTATGGTGTCTGCAAAAAGCAGACTGGCTTCTCTGTGACTTGAAGAATACTGGGATGGAATTTTTAGCTCCTCCTGGAGTGAAAGACACAGTTATTCTTGAGAAAGTTTGAAAAGTGTCCCTCCAGGTTTGGGGGAGGGACACAGAGACTGGCATCTCTCATTGGAAAAATTCTAAATGCCCAAGGCTGGTTGGAGGTGATTGAAAAAAAAGAGAGAAGAGACCCATAATAAGGCTGTCCTTCATCCATTTAGAAGAGCCAGGATCTGTGTTTTTCCATGGGACACAGTGAGAGGCAGCCAGGCATTGGACATCTTGAAAGGATCTGGACTGAGAAGGGTCTGTGCATTGACATCTCCAAAAGCCAACTCTTGTGCTGCAAAGCAGAGCCATCACTTGGATATTTACTGACAGACAGAAGATGTTTACTATCCAAGAAGGTGCCCCAAACTCTCGCCAGAAGCAGCAGGAGTGATGGGAGACAAAAGGACAATGAAAAGGGCAGGGATGATAGATATTTGAAATATTTCACAATTGGGGGTGGAAAGGCAGGCGTGCTGACCAATCAGAAAGGAAGCCGGTCAGGGCGGGTGTAGGCTGGCAGAGAACATCAGCTTGCAAAAAAGTCGGTCTGGTTTCCCCCTCCTCACTTCTCCTCTTCAGACCTTAGGTCAGACTTGCGCTTGGGGAGCAGGAAAAAGCTCTACACTGGATATGATAGGAAAATTTAGGTTTAGACTAAAGCAGATGTTTTAATACAGAAAGTGAACCTTTCTAAATCAACCTGCTGGAGATGGCGTCTGGAAGAGAGCACGTTCTATCCTACAGTGTGTTGCCAAGCTCTGGTGGGAGAAAATTAAAGCCGTGGATACCTTAGTTCAACAAGCTTACCAAATGGTTTATATTTAGCACATTTATTTTCATAAAACAATAATGAACTAGAGAGGGGGTTGGAAATTGACATGACCCTGGCTAGCATTTTGTAAGTGAGATTTAGAACTGAGGTCTACCCAGGAGAAGTTGTTTGGCCAAAGTCACACACACAGTTCAATAGCTGAAAACACTCACAAAAATGCTAAATCCAGTACCAGGATCCTGGAGCAAGGGCAGGTTCTCCCTCTGTTAATGGAATGGCATGTTGAACTGCTTAACATTACACAACACACATATGTGATTTGTCCTGTAAACAACAGGGAAAGGATAATTTGTTGTAGCCCCCAGGAGTAAATAAGATTTTTGGTAAGACTCTAAAGAAAGTAAGGATAAAAGGAGGAAAAGCTTTATCTTACATTGTTACAAGTTCACTTAGTTTGGGAGGAAATGCTGAAGGCTAGCAAGCAGCCAGCAGAATCCAATTATTAAAGAAAGGAACCAGAGCCATACCAGAGAATTAGAGACCAGTTAGAGTAACAGCGATCTCCAAGGAATGGCCACAGAAAACGTTGTGGATGATCTAGCAGAATTGGAAACGAGCCTTTTTATCAAACTAAGCCAACATGGGGAAAAGAAAGGCTCATGTGTGGAAAATGCTATTATTGAAGAAAGCACTTTTTTCTTTTTTAAATTATTGATTCTAAACACTTCACTTTTCTCTAGTTGTGTTTTTTCTATTGTGCTGTACTTTGATACATGACATAATTTCTTTTCCTTTGACAATAAGAAAGCTCTTGCCTTAGGGATAGGTCTCTTGTTTTGGAGAAGTTTAGGAAGAAATCTCAATGGTTTAAGAAGGAACTGTGATGTTAGCACTTGTCTCATGGAACTCATGTTCTAATGCAAATAGTCAAATAAAACATATGTAGTAAATTATTGTGCACAAAATAGGGAGTGAGGGAAGGGACTTTGGGAAGCCCTAGGAGGCTTGGAGTCATTTTAAAGGGTAGCCATGATTGACACAGAAAGAAATGTATCAGGTTGAGCTTGATTGGGACCGGGAATAAGAGTTTAACCTGTGGCATACTTATCTGTTATCTTTTCTGCTACATAAAACAATGGATTTTCTGCTTTTAAAATACAAGTTCCTTTTCTCCTACTTACTCCTTTTCCCAGTCTTCTCTTAACATGTCGCTTCTATGGCTCATGCACCTGGAGGCTGATAAAGTGGTTGGTGGCATCCGTGAAGGTTAACATTGGTACTACTTGTGTCTTGAATCAAAATGAATGAGGACCCCAAATGCCACCACAAAGGAATTACTGCTTGGTCTGTCTACTTGTGGATCCTCACAGCTTTATTGGCATCTTACCAATACAAATGACAGTGTTTTTAGCAGCTGGAAGATATGATAGGCTCTCTGGTCCAGAGTCAGTCTGGGGTTCTCAGTTCTAGCTGTACATGAGAATCATCAAAGGAACCTTGAAAGATGCAGATGCTAGGGCCTGGGGCCAGAGATGTTGATTTAATTGGCCTCCGTGGGTCCAGGTATTAGTGTTTTAAAATGCTGACCAGTGATGCTGAGGGTAGCAGCCAGGACTGGGGGCCCAGAGGTGTGTCAGGGAGCCTGCTGATCCTTTCAGAGGGATGTGTCAGGGCATTAATCTCACAACACTATAAAACAAAGGCATTGGGGGTTCTTATTTTGCAGAGAAGGAGACTATTTCTAACGGATGCCATGATTTTCCCAGAGTCACACCACTAGGGTGTAGAAGGGTGTATTTCATTTCTGACATCGTATTTGGAAATTGTGGGTTGGAAAAGCTAATTCAGTTCCACTCAAATAAAATGGTTTACTTGTGAAACGTTTTTCCACCATCTGCGCCTCTGAAAATAGAGTGGCAAGTTCCATTATGGAACTGCAGAAAGTTTGACCCCAAATGAACAACTGATAAAAAGTGAAATTAAATAACACACCCCATTTTGGAGAGTGGATCCCAAAATAGGTATCTTAAAATTATTTCTATTGTTTGCTTTTATATTTATACATTTCAAAGGAGAGATTCAGCAAACATTTTTTTTAATGTTTGAGACATTTTTTTTTTCATTATTTCTGAGCAAGATAAACCCAGACAGCCCCAGAAATTCCATGCAATAGATTTTTCTTCCTGATGACAACACTTGAGTAGTGCAAAATAAAACAAGAACTCATTTTAAGAGATTTTAAATTATTGCTTTAGTCATAAATACACTCTTAATATAGAGGGACTCATTGCAGTTTCATGGACAACATGACAGCTTCCCATATTGTCATCACGTTGAACCCTTGCACACATATGAATCTTTGTATACAAATGGCTTTTTTGCATTTTTGCATGTGATAAAAAAATACAGGAGGTTAAAAAAAAGGATGAGAGTGGAAAGAAAGTACAGCCTGGACCGTTGTTTCACTTCTCCCCAGACTTAAGCATTTTTACCAGGCTTGTCTTTTCTTCGTGTAGCTATCCTTCCGGCAATACTTCCTGCCTCTCCAGACATACAACGCGTAGACTTCTCTTTTCTCATGAATAGCAGCAACCAAAAATCCACACTGCTCTGCATCTTGTTATTTTCACTGGGTAGTTTTCCTTGGAAGTCATTCTCTATCAGCATGTGGGGCCGCCTTTCGTTATCTTAATGACTGTAGAGCGTTTGATTTGATGGATGCACCGTAGCTGCATTCAGTACCTGCTGATGGACATTTACGAGGTGCAAGTTTTATGGTATTATGAGCAATACCACCACATGCTCTGTGAAGTATTTAAACCAGCCCGCACTTTGGCCAACAGTGTGCATCTATTTCTCTAAATTCTGGTCCGTGCCACATTACCACATTTTTAAATTTTTGTCTAAATCCAATAGGTGAAAAATGATTGCTTATTGTTTCAATTTATGTTTTGTACATGGAGTGATGTGGACTCTGCATTCATATTTAAAAGCAGTTTCTATTTCCTTTGCTGTGAACTGCCTAAAGCTGCCCCTCCATTTGAAAAGGACATAAAGATAAATAAAGCAAATACCTATGTACCCATAGCCTAGCTTCACATCTACAACATTACCCATCCCCGGGGCGCCTGGGTGGCTCAGTGGGTTAAGCCGCTGCCTTCGGCTCAGGTCATGATCTCAGGGTCCTGGGATCGAGTCCCGCATCAGGCTCTCTGCTCAGCAGGGAGCCTGCTTCCTCCTCTCTCTCTCTCTCTCTCTCTCTGCCTGCCTCTCTGCCTACTTGTGATCTCTCTCTGTCAAATAAATAATAAAAAAAAATCTTAAAAAAAAATAAAAAATAAAACATTACCCACCCCCTTAAAACTTTGTGGATGGTTCCCATTTCCTTTCTCATTACCCAGAGGTAATGACCATCCTGGTTGTCATTTACCATTTGCTTGCTTTTCTCAATACTTATATCATCTCTGGGGTCCCTAAACATTATCTTATTTAGTTCTGCATGATTTTAAGTTGATTTATATGCAATCAAACTGTATGTATTTATTTGTGACTTTTTTTTTATTTCACTCAAAAATATTTCTATAACATTCATCTATATCCATACATGAGTTTTAGTGTCTTTGAAGTGTTCCAAAAATGTTTCAGGTATCATCTCTTCAAAATTTACATTCCAGGGTGCCTGGGTTGTTCAGTCAGTTGAGTGTCTGACTCTTGATTTCAGCTCAGGTCATGATCTTGGGGTCCTGGGATGATCCCCACATCAGGCTCCACACTCAGCTCAAGTTGGCTTAGGATTCTATCTCTCCCTCTGCCTTTGCCCCTCCCCTCACTCACACTCACACTATATCTCTCTAAAATAAATAAATAAAATCTTAAAAAGAAAAAAAAAAGGTTACACTCCCCCATCCTACAATTCCCCATCCTGTTCCCATGTTTTTTATTTGTAATATTTTTGATCACCTTCTTTCTTTTCTTTTCTTTTTTTTTTTTTAAGATTTATGTATTTATTTTAGGGGAGAAGGAGGCAAAGAATCTCAAGCAGACTTCCCACTAAGCTCTGAGCCTAAGGTGGGGCTTGATCTCGATATCTGGAGATCATGACCTGAGCAGAAATCAACAGTTGGATGCTTAACTAACTGAGCCACCAGGGGACCCATGACCTTATTTCTTTATCTTACATTTTAGAAAATGAGCTTATCCATCTCCTTGTACATGAAATCTCTCTTCAGCCATTTGATCTGCTCTTTAATTTAGCCTTTCAAATTCTTATACCCATTTTAAAATTGCTAGAATACATATTTGTTTCTTTGTCATATTTCCTTAGTCATTTTGCAGTCTTTACTCCTTGCTTATATTTTAAGTCTTTACTCTTTTAAATTTAGAAGTACAATTATTTTATAATGTTCATTGGATCATTTTGATATCTGAAGTCCTGTTAAATTGGATTCTGTTCTGCTGTTTATCTTTGCTGTTACACAGGGTACCTCAAACTCTTTACTATTATAAACAGCAACTTTACAATTCATCTTCCAATTGTTAGCTATCAGCATAATGACATACAATTGAGGCTTGTTATAAAACTGATTTTTATTCAGTGTTCTTGTTAAATTCATGAGTTAATCCTAGTCTTTAACTCTACATTCTTTGGGTTTTTCTACATAGCCAACCATTTGTAAATAATGACAGCTTTCCAATCTTCCTTCATTTGTACCTTTAGTTGTATCTTTTATTTATATTCTTGCTTAATGTCATCAGCAACGATCTCTAGAGCAACATTTATAGAAACGGTAATAACAAACATCCTCATTTCATTCCTAATCTCAGGTGCTTAGCTTTCAGTGTTTTGCCATTAAGTACCATGTTTGCTATAAGGTATTTATAGATATCCTTTAAAGGATTAAGTTAACTTTCTTTGATTACTGTTTTGCTGAGAGGTCTTTCTTCCTTTATAATGAAAGAATATTTAATTTTATTATTATTTTCTTTTGTATTCTCAGGAATATGGAATGATTTTCAGTTATTACTCAACCTAAGCCCATCTACATTGTGATATATTATTATTTATACATAATGTTAAGAGTCAATTTGCTGATTTTTGGTTTGGGAATTTTGTATCCATGTTCATGAAGAAATAATTGGTTTGCAGTTTTCACTTCTTGTTGTACCATTTTTGGGGTTGGTATAAAATTTCTGCTAGCCTTATAAAAACATTATTTGGGAAATATTTCCTATGTTTCTATTCTTCCTAAGAGTTTTTATAATATTTGGTGATATTTCTTTCTCAAATTTTTTGGTTGAATTCACAGGGAAGCCATCTGGGCCTGCAGTTTTCTTTGTGGAAACATTTTTTTAAAACAGCTTTATTGAAGTATAATTTACATACCATAAAATTCACTCATTTTAAGTGTAAACCTCAATAATTTTTAGTAAACTTACAGAATTTTGCAGCTATCATCAAAACCAATTTTAGAATATTTTCATCAGCTCAAAGATATTCCTCATGCCAATTTTTAGTCATTTTTATTCCCACCCCCAGTTCTAGGCAACCACTAGTCTACTTTCTGTCTCTGTAGATGTGCTTTTTCTGGCCGTTTGGTATAAACGGAATTATACAATATATGGCCTTTTGTCCTTAGCTTCTTTTACTCAACATACTGTTTTTGAGGTTCATCTATATTGTACCTACATGATGAGCAGTTTGTCGAATACTATATACCTTACATTTTTAATCTATTCACCAGTGGGGTGTTTCCACATTTTAGCTATTTCTAATATGAACGTTTATGTGCAAGTCTGTTACACATATGTTTTCATTCCTAGGAGTGGAATTGCTGGGTTGCATGGTATAATTATGTTTAACATTTTAAGAAGATGCCAAACTATTTTCTAAAGTGGTTGTACCGTTTACATTCCTACAAGCACTGTTCCAGTTTTTCCACATCCTTCATAATACTTGTTATCTGTCCTTTTTACTATAGCCATGCAGGGGGTATGAAGTGGTATCTGATGTTTCTGATATGCATTTCCCTCATGATGGATGGCATTGAGCATCTTTTCATGTGCTTGTCTGCCATTGTATATCTTCTTTAGAGCAATATTTATCCAAGTCCATTACCAATTCTTTTTTTTTTTTTTTAAGATTTTCATTTATTTATTTGACAGAGAGATCACAAGTAGGCAGAGCAGCAGGCAGAGAGAGAGAGAGGAGGAAATAGGCTCCCCACTGAGTGGAGAGCCTGATGTGGGGCTTGATCCCAGGACCCTGAGATCATGACCTGAGTCGAAGGCAGAGGCTTAACCCACTGAGCCACCCAGGAGCCCTTCCATTACCAATTCCTAAATAGGGTCACTTGCCTTCTTAAAATAGTAAGAGTCATTAGTGTTCTTTATATATTCTAGATACAAGTCCTTTATCAGATACATTATTTACAAATATTTTTTCCAAATCTGGGGCTTATTCATTCATTTACTTCGTGGTATCTGTTGAAGCAGAAAACTTTTTGACTTTAATGGAGTCCAATTTTATTATTTTTTCCTTTTATGGATCATGCCTTTGATGTTAGACCTAAGAAATCTTTGCCTAACATAAGGTCACAAAGTTTTTCTTCTGTTTTGTTATCCCCCCCCCCCAATAGGTTTTATAGTTTTTGCAATAAGATTGAAGTCTGTGATCTATTTTGAGTTAATTGTTATCTGGTGTGAGGTAAGGCCTAAATTAATCTTTTTATATGCAGATGTGTAATTGTAAGTTAAAAGGATTGGCAGCACCAAATGTCAGCGAAGATATGGAACAAATGGAACTTGCATAAATTATTGGTGGGAATATAGAATGGAAGAATCAATTTGGAAATAAATCTAGCTGTTTCCTATAAAATTTAACATCTTACCCAAGAAATTCAATTCTTTTATGCAGCAAATGAAAATATACATCCGCATAATGAGTTATACATGAATGTTCAAAGCAGTATTATGCATTATAGCCCACACTGCAAATGGCTGTAATGTTCATTGGAAAAATGGATAAATAAACTGTGGTGTATTTATATAATGGAATACACTACTCAATAATAAAAAGGGGAAAATATTGTTACGTGCAAATATGTGGTCAATTTCTAAAACCCTTATAACCATTATGCTGAGTGTAAGAGATCATACAAAACAGAGCACCTATTTTATTATTCAATTAACATACATTTTTAGCAAAGGCAAGACAATATGAATTTCTAGAAAAGGCAATAATCTATGATGACAGAAAATTAGAACAATATATATCTCAAGTTTAGAAAGGGTGAGTATTGATTAGAGAGAGAGTATGAAAGCTTTTTGGAGTGATGTGGTGTTTTACATCCTGATAGCATTTAAAATATTACAGTGTATGCATTTGTCAAAACTCAGTGGATATTCACTTAAGATCATTGCATTTCACTATGTGTAAATTTTATTTCAAAAGGAGGAAAACAATCAAAAACTTAAACTCTTGTTAAAGATATGCATTAAACCATAAGATAGATTGATGGATTGATCCACACATGCCTAGATAGATAGATACGGAGTAAAGTAAGTGTAGTAAAAAGTTAATGACAGAATCTAGGTGGTAGGTATATGGATGGTCACTGCAAAGATTTTTAACTTTGCCAAACGTCTGAAAATTTATAAAATAAAATGATTCAAGGGGAGTCTGAGTGGGTAAGTTAAGTATCTGCCTTTGGCTCAAGTCATGATCCCAGAGTCCTGGGATCAAGCCCAGATTGCACTCCCTGCTTAGTGGGGAGTCTGCTTCTACCTCTCCCTCTACCCCTCCCCCCTGCTTGGGCTCTCACTCTCTCTCTCAAATGAATTTTTGAAAAATTAAAAAGAATTTAAAACATTAAATAATTTGAAATAAAGGAAATCATGCATTGCATTGTTTTTTCAAACCTAGAAGTACTTCTTTTACTGCCTCTAAAGAGGGGAGAAAAACCTTGGATTCACTTCAAGACAGGTCCTAGAAAGGGCTCTTCTTTCTCAGTTATTTGTCTGTATTGCATGAAGAAAGGATATGAACCTTTAGTCAACATTTTATCTAAATTAATTAATCTCTTTAGGGAGGCTCCTTTGTTAATCACAGTGGTATCCAGAGGGCTTTGAGAAGTATCTCAGTTAATTCATCCCTTTCCCATATTGAAGCCATTCAGAAACATTGCTTTTTTTTTTTTTTTAAGATTTCCTTTTTATACATATTGCAACAAGTTCACTATAAAACATTCATCTGGGGGGAAAAAAAACATTGCTTTTAAGGGACTTAATGTCTTTATTTCAAAATCGCTGGTGATTATCATGTAGAATACCTCAAAAGATCCCAAAACCCAAAGGAGAAGTTATTGTCTCCGTTCATTTTAATCTGAAGGCATTTTATTTCTGGTGGTTCAAATGATTCTACTCTCTTTAGTTCATCATTCACAAAATGGCTTTTTTGAGACCTTGCCTTAAATCAGCAATCTGTGATGAATTTAACATCTTCAGAAGAGAAGGCCCTTTCCTATAATTTATTGTTAAAATACTACATCAGTAAATGAAAGATAAGTGCCACACAACTTCTACATTAGTGTCACAACTGTTTTCATTTTTCCACAGTGCAATTTGTTTGTCATTATTGATATTGATTTTTACATAATTGCTAATTTGTACACTTGACTTCATATCCATAACATTTACTTATGTATATTACCCCAGAATGACCTCTTGTTTTATGTATAAGAGAGGCTTGGAAACAAGGTGATAAAGATGGGCATGAGCAAGTTTCTTTCCAAGAAAAATCAAGCAATGTAGTTGTGTAGATTTGACTTTCCAGGAACTGGCAGCTTCCTCTCCCTTCCCTGTGTGATGCCTAGGAATGTTTGTCTTTCTTACTTTCATTTTTCTGCATTTCCTAAAAGGGCTACAGAAATCAGAGTTTGTCATTGTAAGCCCTCTTAATATGTAGCAAAGGTAAGGCTTGTTTTAAATATATAGATACACTTAAGTAACAGTCATTTTTTAGCTATTCAGAACTGAGGAGAAAAATTAAATAGCTTCTTATTCTAACATAGAAAAACTGTATATCATCTATAGTCAAATGTTGTTGGGACTTATCTTTTGTTGATTCTTGAGAAGGAAAGTCAAAGGTCCAGATCAGAATTTGTGAGTCTAGAGTGTACAAAAAAGTCTTGAGGACTGAGAATTTTTTTTGGAGAGAGCTGAATCCTTATAATAAATTCTTAATTACTTATCTTCTTGTCCATATTTGCTTTTTTTCAAGAACAAATGTTATTTATTCCAGAGATGGACAGCTGGATTTGTGGAATATGTATGAGGTGTTGCTTAGTTTGGAAATATTTCAGATTAAAGAATATTGTCACAATATCTGTTGAACTAGCAGTCCTCTGAAATGGAGCAGGAGTTATGAATGGCTCTACTTTCATAATTTATTATTTTTTAAAAATTTTACTTATTTATCCAACAGAGATCACAAGTAGGCAGAGAGGCAGGCAGAGAGAGAGAGAGAGGTGGAAGCAGGCTCCCTGCCAAGCAGAGAGCCTGATGTTGGGCTCGATCCCGGGACCCCAGGATCATGACCGGAGCCGAAGGCAGAGGCCTTAACCCACTGAGCCACCCAGGCGCCCCTCTGTTTTCATAATTTCTGAAAAAAAATAGTCCTTTCTGAAAGTAGGTATTTTTATTATTAATTTAAATATATGGTATTAAGTATAATTAGTTCAAGACGAAAGTTAACTGAAGCATTTTGTTTACCATGGTTGGTATTAAGCTAGATGAGTACTAAAACTCAACAAAGAATTTTTGCCTACTAACATGAAGGATCTCAAATGTAAGAAAGAAAGAAAAAGGAAAGAAAAAAGTAGAGACAATGGATTAGAGCAATAGACACAGCAGGAATTAGAGATAGGGATGAGGTCGAGTGTAATATTTTGATTGTGTCTTAGAAGCCCTCAATTGAGTTGGAACCCATATATCAAACCAGGTGAGGACTCAAGTTTGGGCCCAGCAAGACTTTGAGGCAGATAAAGGTGGGAGATGAGAGAAAGGAAGAAAAACAGATGCCAATTCATTTCTTCATATGACACATTTTTACTGGGAGCTCGTAGCCACTAGCACTGCATTATTCAATGGTGAGAAATATACACATAGTCTTTGTAGCTGTCAGAGTCTCTGCAACATTTGAGGAAAGCTTATTAAATGGATTATTTACATAGGTTTGGGCAGGCTTAAGGGAACCAACAAGGGACAGCACTAGACTCCAAGCCTAGTAACAGTGACAGATCATTACCAACTCAGGTGGTGGGGGTGACCTTCAGAGAGGGCGATTTGATAGGAACACTGATTGGGTACAAGTGTATGGTCAAACCCTGATGACCTAGAATAAACAAGATAAGACCCCCATCTCCCTTCCTTCTTGTCCTTCAGTATCCTGAGAATGTATCCCTTTTGCTGTACCTAACCGAAAGTGAGAAGAGAGATGAGCCTGCTGATACAGTCCATATGGGTCAGACTCTCAGGGCAGAGAGAGGAGTGCAGGTTGGACAGGGATATGGGTGGGTGGCGAGTGGAAGATAACTACAATGGTCCCTCTCTTCACTGAGCTTTCCTTTTGGGACAGTGGTTCTCCATTGGAGGAGATTCTGCTTTCTCAAAAGGCATTTGCCAATGTTTGCTGAAATTTTTTTTTTTTTAATTTAAATGATGATTGAGGGGAGGGGAATTAGTGGCATTTTGTGGGTAGAGGCCAGGAATACTGCTAAACATCAAATAACACACAGACCGTGTGCCCGTGTGTGTGAGCACATACGTACACACACACAATCATCCAGTCTGAGATGCCCATAGTGCTGAGGTTGAGAAACTCGGCTTTAGTGTAGGAAAAAAAAAATTGTCAAATGATCACATAGATGAATATAAAATTATAAACTGCAGTGTCCTATGAAAGAAAGTCACATGTTAACATAAGAATACAGAATCAGAGAAGGCTTTTGTGAAGATAGGATGATCAAACTCAGATGTGATCAGAGATAAATCAACTGAAAGAAGAGGAGGGGAAAAATAATCCTGGCAGAGGAGATATCACATACAAGTGAGTAAGGCGATAAGCAGAATGGAATCTTTTAGGAAAAGGAAGGTAAGTGAGTTGGAATGCAGAGAAAAAGGGAGAGCTTGGTACTCAACTGGCTGGCTAGGCTGGGTCCAGATCTTTCAGGGAATTGGGAGCCATTAAAGAGTTAAGTGTTTTTGAGCCATGCAAACTAGCCAAAGTAAATAGGAGCAAATAGGGTAAGTGGGCACTTACTATAAAAGGTAAGTCAGGAGCCAGCATAACTGTGCCACTGCTCGGGTGGTGGCCATTTAGGACAAGATGGAGATGAATAGGTGATTAGAGTAGCCTCTGTCTGAATCCCACCCCACTCCCACTCAAGAGGCAAAACAGTGCAGTGATTAAGAGTATTCGATCTCTAGAGCCAAATTGCTTGCACATAAATTCTGGCCAACATTGATTATCTGTGTGATTGTATAGTGTTATGAGAAAATAAGATAAGTAACTCTAGAAGCCCATTTCCCCCTCTGACAAATAGGGGTAATAATGATATATTCCACCTAGGGTTATAAGAGCACAAGGTAATTTAAAAAGAGAGTTGAGCCCAGTGCTTGGCATGTAGTAAAGATTTTAATTATTAAAAGTGACTGTCATGATGATGATTACTGTGGCTGGTGTTCCAGAAGAGGAGTCAGGGAATTATTGCCAGCCAGTCAAATGTGGTGGCTGCCTATTTTTGTAAATACATTTTTATGGAATATAGTCATGCCTATTCGCTTGTATATCATCTGTGGTTGCTTTCACGTGACAGCGGCATTTAAGTAATTGGAATATAGTCTATATGGCCCACAAAGCTGAAAATATTTCCTATCTGGCTCTTTTCAGAACAAGTTTGCAGACCTCTGTTCTAGAAGGCTTGAAGCACTACTTGCTGCATGAAACTTATCCTTCCTGGGTTCTTTTAACAGTTTCCTGATGACATGGCAGTAGCTCTCTTCAGATATTCCCAGTCCTTATTCCAATTTCTGAAAATGCATTTACCTTTGATTCCCAACCAGCTGCCAGCATATCTACTCTTTTCTAGTCAACCTCTAGACTTTCTTTTTTTTTTAATTATTTTTTATTTTTAAGATTTTATTTATTTATGTGAGAGTGAGAGAGAGCGAGTGCATGGTGGGGGTGGAGCAGAGAGAGGAGAGAGAGAAGGAGGGAGCAGAGAGAGAAGGAGACTCTCCGCTGAGCAGGGAGCCCAGTGCAGGGCTCGATCCCAAGGTCCTGGGATTATGACCTGAGCCAAAGCAGACACTTAACTGACTGAGACACCCAGGTGTCCCCTTAATGAGTCTGTCTTTCTTTCTTTCTTTCTTTAATTAAATTTTATTTTATTTTATTTTTTCAGTGTTCCAAGATTCATTGTTTATGCATCACACCCAGTGCTCCATGCAATACGTGCCCTCCTTAATACCCACCACCAGGCTCACCCAACCCCCCTATTCCCCTCCCCTCCAAAACCCTCAGTTTGTTTCTGAGGCCACAGTCTCTCATGGTTCGTCTCCCCCTCCAATTTCCCCCAACTCACTTCTGCTCTCCTTCTCCCAATGCCCTCTGTGTTATTCCTTATGCTCCACAAGTGAGTGAAACCATATGATGATTGACTCTCTCTGCTTGACTTATTTTACTCAGTAAAATCTTCTCCAGTCCTGTCCATGTTGATAGAAAAGTTGGGTATTCATCCTTTCTCATGGAGGCATAATACTCCATTGTATATATGGACCGTATCTTCTTTAGCCATTCGTCTGTGGCCATTGCTGCTATGAACATTGGGGTACAGATGGCCCTTCTTTTCATTACATCTGTATCTTTGGGGTAAATACCAAGTAGTGCAATTGTAGGGTCATAGGGAAGTTCTATTTTTAATTTCTTAAGCAATCTCTACACTGTTTTCCAAAGTGGCTGCACCACTTGCATTCCCACTAACAGTGTAAGAGGGTTCCCCTTTCTCCACATCCTCTCCAACACTTGCTGTTTATTATCTTGTTAATTGTGGCCATTCTAACTGGTATAAGGTGGTATCTCAGTGTGGTTTTGATTTGAATCTCCCTGATGGCTAATGATCATGAACATTTTTTTATGTGTCTGTTAGCCATTCATATGTCTTCTTTGGAAAAGTGTCTGTTAATGAGAGTTTCTTAAGGGAGACTTTTCCCTACTAACTTCTCCAATTCTTGATTAAGAAAAATACTCATCTTATAATTCTTCTGTGGTTATTGTGATACTGCAGTCTTGGGTTTTATCAACCCAAAATTTATCCCATGTGCCTCCCCCTTCCCATGTGGTTGATGAACCTGTTTTCTGGTGGAATTCACCAGAACCATGGCACACCAGTTTTGCCCTGATGAAGTTCTGTACACCGAAGGACTGAAATAAATAACAACGTCTACAGTTATGGGAGACTCACTATGTGCAGGCACTATTGTAAAGTTATTAAATGGATTATGACATTTAATCTGTCCTCAGGTTATCCCCCCCATTTTGTAGATGAGGAGTCGAAGGCTCAGAAATGAAGCTCCTGGTCCAGGGTCTCCCTGTTGGTCAGAGGTTTGAGCCCAGCCAGGGATTGTGGGGCCCTTGCTCTTCATCCCTTCCCTGTGAGAGCTGATGGCTGCCCTCTAGGCCCAGGTACCCAGACCAGG
Source organism: Mustela lutreola (assembly GCF_030435805.1). Classification (NCBI taxonomy): domain Eukaryota; kingdom Metazoa; phylum Chordata; class Mammalia; order Carnivora; family Mustelidae; genus Mustela; species Mustela lutreola. Next base: position 80,275,119 of record NC_081301.1, on the reverse strand, counting down.
ATCTCCTCATGATCTGAGGAACAGAATGGACCAGGACAAAGAATAAAAGCTCAGTAACACAGGTAAGGAATCTGGTCTCTAGAGAGTTAAATCTCCACGTACACAGAAGCCCAGATATCCAGAAAAATCCATCTAGCCTCCGGATTAAGGCAATGACACCAAGAAGACCCTCAAAATGGAGGTAAATTTAGCTTCAGCCAGAAAGATTGTCATATGTTTTCAGCAAAAATATATGGGAATAACTAGCTTAGGCCAGAACTTGGAGAATAGAAGTGGAGTTGTATTGATTGTGGTACACACACGCATGTGCATATGAGTGTGTGTGTGTACACACAAGAATATTTATATGCGTGCACACACACACACACACACACACAGAGAAGTATATAGCTTCTAATAACTTTTTTGATCAGTGATGAATACGGTTTTGTTCAAATTTTTTTCATTTCTGCTGGAGAACCATATATATTGCCTTGTGCAGAGAAACTCATTTGAACTAGTCAAATAGAGGAAAATGAATCTTCCTGCTTCTGCTTCCCTGTTGTGCCTATTGATGGTAATTTGTACAGAGGTTTATCCCACATGGCGCTTAGAAATGCAACTAACGCTTGCAGTTTACCTTTCCAGGATGAGGAAACCCTGGTAACAGATTTCTTTAGACCTGAAGATGAGGGTATTTAATTTTCTGAACTTATGTCATATTTTTGTCCTGTCACACTGACAAACCTTTAAAAGCTTTTGTGGAGGTGATAGCTCTCTAGATCTCAGTCATGTGAGTGTGTATTTAGTTCAAGTACAACAAATCAATGAGCCTGAGATCTGTTTGTCCAGGAGTTCACTAGGCACGATGAGGAGATAAAGTCATCAATGGAGATGAAGTAGTGTCTGTAATTTAAGCAGAGACTTGTCGGACACAAATCAGAATGGCACTGAGTATAAGGCCCCTATGAGTTTAGAGGGGAAAAAAATGAGACAATAGAAGCTTACTTTGTAATGTTTGTGGAGGTTTTCATTTTAAACAGCAAACATTTATGGAGAAAAGGCAGCTCAAGGAACAGGAACATACATTGAATTTGGTAAGTGGTAGTGGGGTGGCTATAATTACAGTCATAAATGTGTAGATGTTATCCCCAACTGGCATTTTAAAATTGCTAAAGATCTTACTACAGATTTTGTCAGTTGTAACTGCCTTTGCCATTTCATTGGTTCAAGGTATGTTTCCTTTTGGTGTTGGAATCTCCTTGTATGATTGTTTTATAATTTTATGCTTTCTATTTAGTTACTTTTTTTTTTTTTTTTTTTTTTTTTTTTTTTTTTTTTTTTTTTTGGATACCATGCCTTTTTATTCCAGGGCATGTGTAAAGTCTAACTCTTTCTATTGGAAACTACCTTTTTTTTTTTAATTGAAATTTTTTTTTTGTTTGTTTGTTTTTTTTTTTAATTTTTTTATTTTTTATAAACATATATTTTTATCCCCAGGGGTACAGGTCTGTGAATCACCAGGTTTACACACTTCACAGCACTCACCAAATCACATGCCCTCCCCAATGTCCATAATCCCAACCCCTTCTCCCAAACCCCCTCCCCCCGGCAACCCTCAGTTTGTTTTGTGAGATTAAGAGTCACTTATGGTTTGTCTCCCTCCCAATCCCATCTTGTTTCATTTATTCTTCTTCTACCCACTTAAGCCTCCATGTTGCATCACCACTTCCTCATATCAGGGAGATCATATGATAGTTGTCTTTCTCTGCTTGACTTATTTCGCTAAGCATGATACGCTCTAGTTCCATCCATGTTGTTGCAAATGGCAAGATTTCATTTCTTTTGATGGCTGCATAGTATTCCATTGTGTATATATACCACATCTTCTTGATCCATTCATCTGTTGATGGACATCTAGGTTCTTTCCATAGTTTGGCTATTGTGGACATTGCTGCTATAAACATTCGGGTGCATGTGCCCCTTTGGATCACTACATTTGTATCTTTAGGGTAAATACCCAATAGTGCAATTGCTGGGTCATAGGGCAGTTCTATTTTCAACATTTTGAGGAACCTCCATGCTGTTTTCCAGAGTGGCTGCACCAGCTTGCATTCCCACCAACAGTGTAGGAGGGTTCCCCTTTCTCCGCATCCTCGCCAGCATCTGTCATTTCCTGACTTGTTGATTTTAGCCATTCTGACTGGTGTGAGGTGATATCTCATTGTGGTTTTGATTTGTATTTCCCTGATGCCGAGTGATATGGAGCACTTTTTCATGTGTCTGTTCGCCATCTGGATGTCTTCTTTGCAGAAATGTCTGTTCATGTCCTCTGCCCATTTCTTGATTGGATTATTTGTTCTTTGGGTGTTGAGTTTGCTAAGTTCTTTATAGATTCTGGACACTAGTCCTTTATCTGATATGTCGTTTGCAAATATCTTCTCCCATTCTGTCAGTTGTCTTTTGATTTTGTTAACTGTTTCCTTTGCTGTGCAAAAGCTTTTGATCTTGATGAAATCCCAGTAGTTCATTTTTTCACTTGCTTCCCTTGCCTTTTGCGTTGTTCCTAGGAAGATGTTGCTGCGGCAGAGGTCGAAGAGGTTGCTGCCCGTGTTCTCCTCAAGGATTTTGATGGATTCCTTTCGTACATTGAGGTCCTTCATCCATTTTGAGTCTATTTTTGTGTGTGGTGTAAGGAAATGGTCCAATTTCATTTTTCTGCATGTGGCTGTCCAATTTTCCCAGCACCATTTATTGAAAAGGCTGTCTTTTTTCCAATGGACATTCTTTCCTGCTTTGTCGAAGATTAGTTGACCATAGACTTGAGGGTCTATTTCTGGGCTCTCTATTCTGTTCCATTGATCTATGTGTCTGTTTTTGTGCCAGTACCATGCTGTCTTGATGATGACAGCTTTGTAATAGAGCTTGAAGTCCGGAATTGTGATGCCACCAACGTTGGCTTTCTTTTTCAATATCCCTTTGGCTATTCGAGGTCTTTTCTGGTTCCATATAAATTTTAGCATTATTTGTTCCATTTCTTTGAAAAAGATGGATGGTACTTTGATAGGAATTGCATTAAATGTGTAGATTGCTTTAGGTAGCATAGACATTTTCACAATATTTATTCTTCCAATCCAGGAGCATGGAACATTTTTCCATTTCTTTGTGTCTTCCTCAATTTCTTTCATGAGTACTTTATAGTTTTCTGAGTATAGATTCTGTGTCTCTTTGGTTAGGTTTATTCCTAGGTATCTTATGGTTTTGGATGCAATTGTAAATGGGATTGACTCCTTAATATCTCTTTCTTCTGTCTTGCTGTTGGTGTAGAGAAATGCAACTGATTTCTGTGCATTGATTTTATATCCTGACACTTTACTGAATTCCTGTATAAGTTCTAGCAGTTTTGGAGTGGAGTCTTTTGGGTTTTCCACATATAGTATCATATCATCTGCGAAGAGTGATAATTTGACTTCTTCTTTGCCGATTTGGATGCCTTTAATTTCCTTTTGTTGTCTGATTGCTGAGGCTAGGACCTCTAGTACGATGTTGAATAGCAGTGGTGATAATGGACATCCCTGCCGTGTTCCTGACCTTAGCGGAAAAGCTTTCAGTTTTTCTCCATTGAGAATGATATTTGCGGTGGGTTTTTCATAGATGGCTTTGATGATATTGAGGTATGCGCCCTCTATCCCTACACTTTGAAGAGTTTTGATCAGGAAGGGATGTTGTACTTTGTCAAATGCTTTTTCAGCATCTATTGAGAGTATCATATGGTTCTTGTTCTTTCTTTTATTGATGTGTTGTATCACATTGACTGATTTGCGGATGTTGAACCAACCTTGCAGCCCTGGAATAAATCCCACTTGGTCGTGGTGAATAATCCTTTTAATGTACTGTTGAATCCTATTGGCTAGTATTTTGTTGAGTATTTTCGCATCTGTGTTCATCAAGGATATCGGTCTATAGCTCTCTTTTTTGGTGGGATCCTTGTCTGGTTTTGGGATCAAGGTGATGCTGGCTTCATAAAATGAGTTTGGAAGTTTTCCTTCCATTTCTATTTTTTGGAACAGTTTCAGGAGAATAGGAATTAGTTCTTCTTTAAATGTTTGGTAGAATTCCCCCGGGAAGCCGTCTGGCCCTGGGCTTTTGTTTGTTTGGAGATTTTTAATGACTGTTTCAATCTCCTTACTGGTTATGGGTCTGTTCAGGCTTTCTATTTCTTCCTGGCTCAGTTGTGGTAGTTTATATGTTTCTAGGAATGCATCCATTTCTTCCAGATTGTCAAATTTATTGCCATAGAGTTGCTCATAGTATGTTCTTATAATAGTTTGTATTTCTTTGGTGTTAGTTGTGATCTCTCCTCTTTCATTCATGATTTTATTTATTTGGGTCCTTTCTCTTTTCTTTTTGATAAGTCGGGCCAGGGGTTTATCAATTTTATTAATTCTTTCAAAGAACCAGCTCCTAGTTTCGTTGATTTGTTCTATTGTTTTTTTGGTTTCTATTTCATTGATTTCTGCTCTGATCTTTATGATTTCTCTTCTCCTGCTGGGCTTAGGGTTTCTTTCTTGTTCTTTCTCCAGCTCCTTTAGGTGTAGGGTTAGGTTGTGTACCTGAGACCTTTCTTGTTTCTTGAGAAAGGCTTGTACCGCTATATATTTTCCTCTCAGGACTGCCTTTGTTGTGTCCCACAGATTTTGAACCGTTGTATTTTCATTATCATTTGTTTCCATGATTTTTTTCAATTCTTCTTTAATTTCCCGGTTGACCCATTCATTCTTTAGAAGGATACTGTTTAGTCTCCATGTATTTGGGTTCTTTCCAAACTTCCTTTTGTGGTTGAGTTCTAGCTTTAGAGCATTGGGGTCTGAAAATATGCAGGGAATGATCCCAATTTTTTGATACCGGTTGAGTCCTGATTTAGGACCGAGGATGTGATCTATTCTGGAGAATGTTCCATGTGCACTAGAGAAGAATGTGTATTCTGTTGCTTTGGGATGAAATGCTCTGAATATATCTGTGATGTCCATCTGGTCCAGTGTGTCGTTTAAGGCCTTTATTTCCTTGCTGATCTTTTGCTTGGATGACCTGTCTATTTCAGTGAGGGGAGTGTTAAAGTCCCCTACTATTATTGTATTATTGTTGATGTGTTTCTTTGATTTTGTTATTAATTGGTTTATATAGTTGGCTGCTCCCACATTGGGGGCATAGATATTTAAAATTGTTAAATCTTCTTGTTGGACAGACCCTTTGAGTATGATATAGTGTCCTTCCTCATCTCTTATTATAGTCTTTGGCTTAAAATCTAATTGATCTGATATAAGGATTGCCACTCCTGCTTTCTTCTGATGTCCATTAGCATGGTAAATTCTTTTCCACCCCCTCACTTTAAATCTGGAGGTGTCTTCGGGCTTAAAATGTGTTTCTTGGAGGCAACATATAGATGGGTTTTGTTTTTTTATCCATTCTGATACCCTGTGTCTTTTGACAGGGGCATTTAGCCCATTCACATTCAGGGTAAGTATTGAGAGATATGAATTTAGTGCCATTGTATTGCCTGTAAGGTGACTGTTACTGTATATGTTCTCTGTTCCTTTCTGATCTACCACTTGTAGGCTCTCTCTTTGCTTAGAGGACCCCTTTCAATATTTCCTGTAGAGCTGGTTTGGTATTTGCAAATTCTTTCAGTTGTTGTTTGTCCTGGAAGCTTTTAATCTCTCCTTCTATTTTCAATGATAGCCTAGCTGGATATAGTATTCTTGGCTGCATGTTTTTCTCGTTTAGTGCTCTGAAAATATCATGCCAGCTCTTTCTGGCCTGCCAGGTCTCTGTGGATAAGTCAGCTGCCAATCTAATATTTTTACCATTGTATGTTACAGACTTCTTTTCCCGGGCTGCTTTCAGGATTTTCTCTTTGTCATTGAGACTTGTAAATTTTACTATTAGGTGACGGGGTGTGGGCCTATTCTTATTGATTTTGAGGGGCGTTCTCTGAACCTCCTGAATTTTGATGCTCGTTCCCTTTGCCATATTGGGGAAATTCTCCCCAATAATTCTCTCCAGTATACCTTCTGCTCCCCTCTCACTTTCTTCTTCTTCTGGAATCCCAATTATTCTAATGTTGTTTCGTCTTATGGTGTCACTTATCTCTCGAATCCTCCCCTCGTGGTCCAGTAGCTGTTTGTCCCTCTTTTGCTCAGCTTCTTTATTCTCTGTCATTTGGTCTTCTATATCACTAATTCTTTCTTCTGCCTCATTTATCCTAGCAGTTAGAGCCTCCATTTTTGATTGCACCTCATTAATAGCTTTTTTGATTTCACCTTGGTTAGATTTTAGTTCTTTTATTTCTCCAGAAAGGGCTTTTATATCTCTCGAGAGGGTTTCTCTAATATCTTCCATGCCTTTTTCGAGCCCGGCTAGAACCTTGAGAATTGTCATTCTGAACTCTAGATCTGACATATTACCGATGTCTGTATTGATTACGTCCCTAGCCTTCGGTACTGCCTCTTGTTCTTTTTTTTGTGTTGAATTTTTATGTCTTGTCATTTTGTCCAGATAAGAGTAAATGAAGGGGCAAGTAAAATACTAAAAGGGTGGCAACAACCCCAGGAAAATATGCTTTAACCAAATTAGAAGAGATCCAAAATCGTGAGTGGGGAGAAAGGGGATAAAAAGAGGTTCAAAAAGGAAGAAAGAAAAAAAAAAAAAAAACAAAAAGAAAAGAAAAGAAAAGAATTTTTAAAAAAAGAAAACACCTAAGAAAAATGTAAAAAAGAAAAAATATATATATTAGATAAACTAGTAAAAAATCATTAAAAAAGAAAAAGGTAACAGTTAAAAAAAAATTTTACCCGAAGGCGAGAAAAAAAAAAATGAAAAAGAAAAAATTAAATTAACTGCAAGACTAAAAAAATTCAGAGGAAAAAAGCCATGAGTTCCGTGTTTGGCTTTCTCCTCCTCTGGAATTCTGCTGCTCTCCTTGGTATTGAAACCGCACTCCTTGGTAGGTGAACTTGGTCTCGGCTGGATTTCTTGTTGATCTTCTGGGGGAGGGGCCTGGTGTAGTGATTCTCAAGTGTCTTTGCCCCAGGCGGAATTACACCGCCCTTACCCGGGGCCGGGGTGAGTAATCCGCTCGGGTTTGCTTTCAGGAGCTTTTGTTACCTGAGCGCTTTCCGTAGAGTTCCGGAGGACGGGAATACAAATGGCGGCCTCCTGGTCTCCGGCCGGGAGGAGCCGAGAGCCCAGGGCCCCACTCCTCAGTGCGCCCTCAGAGAACAGCGCCCAGTTACTCCCGTCTGCCTGACCTCTGGCCGCGCTCCGAGCTCACCGAGCCTGCGACCGGTTCAAGGTAACACGGAGCTGCGAGCTTACTGTCGGCTCTGTCTCTGTAGCCGGCTTTCCCGTTCCAATACCCGCAAGCTCTGCGACACTCAGACACCCCCGATCCTTCTGTGACCCTGCGGGACCTGAGGCCACGCTGACCCCGCGTGGGTTTCGCCCCGGTTTAGCCTCTGGAGCGATGTCCCTCAGCGGAACAGACTTTTAAAAGTCCTGATTTTGTGCGCGGTTGCTCCGCTGCTTGCCGGGAGCCGGCCCCTCCCCCCGGGGTCTATCTTCCCGTCGCTTTGGATTCACTTCTCCGCCGGTCCTACCTTTCATAGAGTGGTTGTTTTTCTGTTTCCAGAATTGCTGTTCTTCTCTTCGATCTGCCGATGGATTTTCAGGTGTTTGCAATCTTTAGATAAGCTATCTAGCTGATCTCCGGCTAGCTGAAGCAGTCTCAGCTTGCTACTTCTCCGCCATCTTGACTCCTCCCTCTCTATTTAGTTACTTTTAAAAAGTTCAGTTCCTGCTCAGGCTGGGGGGTTTACCCAAGAAGTTATATCAGAGGCAAAGCCATGGACCTCCAGGGGTATCCAATTCAGTTAAGTGGTCAAAGGAGAGCAGGAAACCACAAAGCAATTTGTTATGATGCAAAGAACAGGTTAAACCTTAAGATGAGGAATGAGAGAGGCTGCCTTGTGACCTCACATACTGCAGACCTACTGATCCCCCCCAGATTCCCATAGCTAGGCAAACTGGAATCTATAGGGCTCTTAGATAAAAAACCCTCTGGGTTACTTAATCTCTCCTGTGTAGCCGGGGGATTCTTGAGGTGACTGCTTCTTTTCAATCCAAGAGGAAACTAGTAGAAACAAATTTCCCCTGGTAGAAGCTTATATTAATACTCTCAGAAAATGAGAACTAAGGTTTGCTTACATATTATAGATGAAAATACTTAGACTCCAATATTTCTAAATAAAAAACCCTCTAAAATGTATTTACTCTTAAAAGAACAGCAACTAAAGCTTTGCTCTATACTTTTAATTACTTAAAATAACGTAGCCATTTATTCCCCTGCAAAAATTACTCTGTATTTTGACAAAAAGCAATTAAACACTGATCCAGGAGGGAAATTGATCAACTTCACTACGTAAACATTTCTTAGGGCCAATATTACCTGATTTCAAAGAGAAAAGACAAAAATATTTACAACACATGATTGTATTTAGGTTTAAATTTTTTTAGCATCTAAATCATTTTAAAAACAGAATAAAAGGGAAAAGAACACAAAGACAATAAAAAAACAAAAATGCAAAAAACTTAGGAACATATGAATAGATGCTCCATTTCACTCCTAATTTAATATTAAAATTTATAACAAATATGAAGTACAATTTTCACTTTTATATTGGCAAAAATGGTGATATATATTGTTGGTGAAAGTGTGGGGAAATGTACAATTCCATATAAAGTTAATAGAAATGTGCACTGGTACAATATCTTTGAAGCACAATTTAGAAATATCTTTCGGAATTTTAAATTCGAGTACTATTTAACCTGGAAGTTCCATTTCTAGGAATCTATCTTACGAATATGCTTAGTATGTATATAAAACATATGTGTCCATTGTTATTAATAATTAGAGTCTAGAAATATTCTTTTTTTGGAAGATTTTTATTTGTCAGAAAGAGAGAGCACAAGCAGGGGGAGCAGAAGGCAGAGAGAGAAGCAGGCTCCCTGCTGAGCAAGGAGCCTGATGTGGGATTCAATCCCAGGACCCCAGGATCATGACTTGAGCCCAAGGCAAACGCTTAACTAACTGAGCCACCCAGATACCCAAAGAGTCTAGAAATATTCTAAAATGCCTATTAATGGGAAAATGATTGGGTAAATCATGAGATATTCATATAATGGATTGCTTTGCAGCCATTTTTAAAGAATGAGTTACCTCCCTAGGTACTGATACACTGACATAGAACTCTTTCTAAGATATTAAGGGGAGGGTGGGGAGGGAAGCTGTCCACAGTAGGCTGTGTAGAAAAGTCCAGAAAATATACTTAAGAAGCTTTAAATAGCAGTTCCCTGTGGGACAGTGTGCAGTGGGAGGGATAATATTGAATACGTAAAAAGGAAATTACATGAGAAATGAATACATAGATGCATCCAGGATGCATGTCACTCTCAAATCCAGGCATGCAAAGCATTTCACAAATATCTTCAGGCAGCCAATATATTTGCCAGTCTCAGTCACTAGTTCCCTTTTCATGTGATTCATGTCAGCTCCTCACATTGGGTTAAAAGGACACCATTATTGCTAAAGGATTAATAGACGTACTCCTAAAAATTTCGTGAGTGTAAAAGGAAGATTATGAAATTCCCTCTTGTATTGTCAAATTGTTTTTTAGGTCTGGTTTATCTAGGTATTTAGTTTCATAGTTTTCCCAGCTGCTGTCAATTGCAACATGTTTTCTTCATTGTAGTAATACATAGTTATTTTTTAACATTTTCATAACCCAGGCTTAGCATATATGGTGGGTACTTGATTTACTTGGCATTTTGCTTAAGCTGTTTAAAGGCTGGTGGTTGTTTTTCTCAACTCACACCAATTCATGGGAGCTGTGACATCCCTGTGGCTTCGTGGTTTCTGTTTTTCTCCTCACTGAGGTTTCCACTGAGTTCCGAAGAACCAGCGGAAATAATCACTGCTAGTGGACTTCTACAGAGTCCCATTGAAATGAGATGCACTTAAAATGCACCCAGCTGAATAGGCAGAGTGCATCACCTGCCACTTGTTTTCCTGGCTGTGTCGACTTTAGCTGATTTCCAGTCCATGACTTGAATATACAGAGTCCAAAATCTACTTTCTCTTTGTTTTCAACATGGACAATAAAGGCCAGTGCAGTTGAATTTTATACTCCAAGGTCCTCTTGTCTTATTGAATAAAATTGAGTTGAGTATTCCCAGACCACAAAACTCTATCTCTTGCTCTCCCTCTCTTTAGCTAGAGTTACACACTCAAAATGAGTTTCATGAACAGAAAACCATGTACATAATGAATATTTTAAAAACCTTTTCTTGCCAAAACAGGGCCTTTTGATGTTATAGCTGTGTCCATACTCTCTTTCCTTTTTGGAATTCAGTATCCAAATCAATAAGGGATCATAGCTACTTAACATTCTTTGTCCAGAAACCTTGCATATATAATTTGGTACCCTGTTTCACAAAAATAAAACCACTGTCCTTGTGCAAGGTGACTAAAAACTAATATGCTGGTTTTAAATAGAGTGTTGGCTCCAAACTGTAAGTTTTCCAAACTATGAAAAGTAAAGCAATGCATTGAAAGCAAAAAAGTCTTCATTGTCAGAACACACCTTGAAAGATACCTATTCCCCCCTCCTTCCCCCCACCCAGGGTTTATTTTTAAGAGTGAATAAGCCTCATGCATAGTTTTGTGATTGCCATAGAAAGAAGTGAGAAGTGAGGAGCTGGGGCGCGCAGTGAGCATGGGTCAAATAAATAGCATTTCTTTTTACAGTTAGGCCCTTTGTCTGAGGTCTCAGCTAAGAGAACAAATATTGAATGTTTTTCAGATAAATGTGTCTCTCATCACAAGAAATAGCCAGGAAAACAGCCACAAGGCACTACCTTAACAGCATCCAGAAGGCTGCAGGGCCAGTGTTCACCATGAACTTGTGTGAGAGTCCCCGGTGTTCTCAATTTACGGGTTTTTCAAGAAGACACAAATTGAAAAATAAAATGACATAACATAAAGAGTAAAGTAAGAAAACAAAAATAAAAATAGCATGAATTACAAACCCAACTAACATTGCCTAGGAGAAAAAAGGCTTTGAATGTATGGGCTGCACAATAACATTGCTTATTTAAACAGAGTCAGTTTTTTGGGATGGCTGGGTGGCTCAGCTGGTTGAGCGTCTGCCTTTGGCTCAGGTCATGATCCCAAGATCCTGGGATCGAGTGCTGCATTGGGCTTGCTCAATGAGGAGTCTGCTTCTGCCCCTGCCTACTTCTCCCCCTGCTGTGCTCTCTCTCTCTCTCTCTCTGACAAAGAAATTTTAAAAACTTTAAAAATTAATAAATAAAAATAAAATAAACAGAACCAGATTTCAAAATGACTTTCTGTGGGCTTAGAAAATGCCCAATCTTTTTACTTTTTCAGTTTCAGAATTCCTTATCTTAAATGAATTTTGGAAGTTGTGTTTTGGAAGTCAGGTTTTTTTTTTTTCAGATTGTACAGTGCATACACATATATATCATATTATATAATAACCTTCAGTGGGGTCTAGCACAGCTCTGCATAATCGAACACATTGATTTTTATGATGAAAAGCATAGATGCTCATATTAAAGGAGATAAATATGCTTCAAATAAGGTTGTATCAGGGCAAGTCAGGTTTTGCCACTAAATAAATATACTGCTAGTTTTTTTTTTTAATTTGATTTTCACAGTTTCTGTATTTTTTAATTGTGGATAAGGAATAATGAAATTGGATTAGGCTGACACTACACAGCACGCAAGATTATGGAAAAGCCTTTTTCAATGTCACCAACAGAATTAATTACCAAGTCTTCTTTTCCCATAACTTGGAATAACACACTTGGTAATGAGTCACAGTTCAGGAAGAACACTCAGAGGCATTGGCACCAAAAATTTAAGCAAACCGCTCAAGTAGAATTCTCTGTTCTAGAAGCTGTGAAAACATAGGGGACCAGAAAGCCACATCAGCTGATTTGAACTGGATACCATTTCCGTGAACAAGTGAAGGCCCATGCTTCTCATTGAATTTGTGAGCTTTAATTGATATAATTGAACTTCGACCTTGAGGGTTAAAATGTGGCCAAGACACTGGACGTTATGTAGCCATTAGTGATCATTATCCTAGTAGCTTCCCAGCTGACATTTTTAGAAACCATGAGTGGTTTACAGTGGTGACCGTTTTAATGAACAATGCTGGATTTGATGTTTCTGGTGACCTCATTGATTAACTGGAATCAGCTACCTGACAGAAATTCATTATTAATTGGCCAGAAATTTTAAAAAAAGATGCTGGCTTAATGAACTTAGAACATAATAAAAGTTATACATTGAAATGCGCTGCTTGAGGATAAGAGATTAAAAGGTCTACATGTGCAGACCATGCTGTAAATTACACCCACTTACTTTTTCTTGCTGGTTTGAATGCATCGGCTGTTGCTTTCTCGTAGTAAAGTAAAAGTATTGGAGTGCAGTGGAAAGCCCTGTTCAGAACACAGGGTATTTTCACGACCCAGCAGAAGTGGGAAACTTCCCAGGTAAATGTGCTTGGGAAGTCCCCACATGGCCACATGACAGAGATTAGTGAACCTTGTTACTAAAACTCACCCTCTCCCCGCCCCACGACCATCAGGCCTCATATAGATGCACCTGACATGCAAAGCTATTGTCCCTAGACCTTCTTTTAGACTGTCCCGACAAAGAACCGTCACTTCCTAATATTCAGCCCTCTGCTTTGTTTCTGTATGAGTGTCCAACTCCTGCTTCCCCGCCCTCCCCACGCGCATCAGCTTCATCTGGTTATCAGGTATTTAATATCTTCAAACTTATTTCTGCTGAGGCCAAAGTAAACTAAACCAAAATGAAGGCCAAACTAGAAGCCAGGTAGATTCCGTTATCATCTGGGCCCATCTCGAAAAAAGGCAGTTGGGGGTCTGTAATCAGAAATAGTAGAAGGGACTCTTCATGGATAGCTGAATCTCTGGGTCCAAAGCCTGGTTTGCTCATTTCCCAGTTATCTCATTCTCGGCAAGCCACATCCCTTCTCCAGACTTGAAATTTCTCTTTGCTGAAATGGGAGATTATTGAATTAAACGGCCGCCAAGTCTTCTTTCAACTTTAAAAGCTTATTAGACTTTGATTCTTCCATGTTTTGGCAGATCTGTTATCCTAGCTTCACTGGCCTCTCTAACTATGAAATAACAAAGCAGACCTTTCTGTGTTGATTCTTTGCTTCTCCTATCAAGTTATTATCTGCTTGCTCGTCATGCCAGCCAAGGGCCTTTCCTTCTTTGGCCTCTCCCCCAGACTAATTAAGTGAAGACCATTTGTACATGTACTCAGTGTGGAGTGATAGCAGACATGAGCTTATCTGTATGTTTTTCCTAAGCCAGAAGCTTGAGCAATGATGTTTACTTGTTTCAGGCTTACACTTGAGAATTGGTCAAAAGAATCATTTACCTGGCAAAGCCATAACTCAGTGGGAAATCATATTCATTTGAATGTTTTCTAAAACACATTTCTTGCTTCTTGGCTCTTAATAGCACAATTTTGTTTCTTTTATTCTTCCTATGAGAGTAATTACTGGCGCTTGGTGGGCTCACCTTTAAAAAAAGGAAGAAAGAAACATTTGTAAAATTATATTTTTTCTCTGGCATTATCATTAAAAACTATGCAGTGACAATTCAGTATTTAGTATTGGTTTGTGATTTGTTTTCTTTTTTTTTTCTTTCCCTGCCTGACCCTACTCCCTACATCAGACTTGGAAGGAAAATCGTGAAAGTCAATGAACAATGAAAACATTGGTATTTTAGCAATATTTTCTGATATAAATTTCATGTCTAACATGAAATTTAAGCAAAATGGCTATGTGTTATTTAAGTAAATAAACCCCCAATGGCACCAGCATCTGTGATTTTTGTTATAAAACATTTCATCCATGTTATAAAATATATTTTTAAACATATCACAACTAAGCATTTGTTACACTTTATAAGAAAGGAAGCAATTGCTGTTGTGTTTCAGAAGTTATATCTTTTTTCTTAATGTAATAGGTGTTCATAGACTCTAATCAGTATTTTAAAACATAGAATCTCTCTAAAAGAAAATAGTCCACTGAAGATACGAGATAACTTTTATGTGAGTAAAATGTTACCAGATTTTAAAATTAAAGTCATCTTTGAAACTTTCAAGCATAGTACGAAATAGAAATTTGCAAACTTCCTGTCAGAGCAGTATAAGCTTTAGTCTTGAGTGAAGCGTTCAAGAACACATCACTGATCTTCCACATATCTATTTGAAGTATTTAAATACTTTAATACCCTTAAAGTATTTGTTGACAAAAAGGAATGTTCCTACTTAAGGCGTTTAGAAAACGAAAAATTCCATCTGATATAAGTCCTCAAGGAAAAAACAAAAAACAAAAAAAACAAAAAACAATATGAGTTCTGAGAAGCCTCAGGCAGGAGAAAGGAAAACAACCATAGTTGACTATATTTTAAGAGAAATCATGCCAGGTGCCATTTTAAATATTTGAATAATTAGTCTGAAATCATCCAGTACAGCCCTGACCAATTTGAAATCTGGGGCAAAAGCAGAGATTATAATTTGGCAATGGCTTGAACATGTTGAAATAGGGAATCCGTGCTTAGGGAAAAATTACCCAGAGGATTTAGTGTTTAGTATTTTGACCTTTAGAAGGTTTATTAATCTCTCCAGCACTCCATTTTTCAGTCAATGAAATGGGATATTTGCCAACTACCCTACGTGAGATTTGTGATATGAATGAAAGTTAATCTTTTAGAAATATAGAGAAAAGTCGTAAGTGCAAAAACCATGGTCATTTCCTCTTAATTTCTTTTTGTTGATTTAAAAAATAACAAAAGTGGTTCATGCTTATTGAAGACAATAGAACTTACATTTCTAAGAATATTTCAAGTCTAAATGGGCTTCAGGGTCTTTTACCCTTTAGATGACAGGAAACCTGATTTTCCTTAGAGATCCTTTCCTAATTAATTCCCTCTGGGAATCTTTGATGTGAATGGAGGGCAGAGAGAGAGTCCTACCCACAGCTCACTACTCTCCCTGCTCTGGAGGCTGGTGTTGCCCTGTTTTGCTTCCCTTCTGCTCCTGGGATGGCCCGCCATCAGTTTCTTTCAGCCCCTGGTGTCCTCTTTGCTCGTCTTCCTTCCTTCTTCCATCAATGTGTTCCGGGTGATGCAGGACTGAGGTGTGGGGAGACGATAGCTCTGAGTTTTGCCCAGCTTCACTTTGTGGCCTCATTCACAGTGATTTTCTCTCAGGGACTTCCTTGTTTTTCCTAACAGCAAAGCCCCTGGGGTGACAGCCTGGCATATCTAACAGGAACTTGGGTCTTGGGATGGCTAAGGGGAGGCCGCTGCCCAGGGACAAAATGGAGAAGACTGTACAGCCTCAGGCAGGGATTGTCCCACAGCCTTCTGACACTGGATCCCACCTGGTGAGGATCTAATTTGTTCTTTTCCTTTTGTTTCACAAAACACATGACCTGGCTCTGTTTCTATGACAGGCTGTTTTTGAAACAACCTATAGGAATTTATGAGTCTGCTCCCCACAACACCTCCTAGAACACACTCAGCTTTGCCTGCCATGTTAATCTAACATGGTCTCGCCATTAACAAACCAAGGGCCTGGGTGGTCTTTCCAACTCTTCTCAAGCCTCTGCCTTCTATATCTGAGCTCTGCTAAAATTCTTTGCAGCTTTTTCTTGGGTTGTATTCTTTTCTCTTTTTCTCACTCCTTTTCTAGGTGGTCATACCCATTCCTAAGGCTTTCAGATAGATCAGCTTGCTGGTGTCTCCCTCCTATTCAATCTTGTCAGACCTCCAAGGTGATGGCGGTTTGGGGAGTGGGGGTGATGGAAGTGACCATGTAGGTGTGGATTCTTGATCTATTTTGAAGGTAGAGACAATGGAATGTCTTGGTTGCTATGAGAAAAAGAAAAGTGTTAACAGTAATGCTTAGATTTGGGGCTTGAACAAATGGTTGAATGGAGTTTCCATTTGAGATGGGGAAGATTGTGGAAGCATCAGGGAACATCTGAGATATGTTAGTCATGCAAAAGATGTTGAGAAGGCAGGTCTCTATTGAAATAAGAAGTTGGAAGAGAAGTCTAAAAGTTGTTAACACTGAATTCACAGAATAGGATAGGGTCACCAGTAGAATATTTCTGGCATTTATAGATACATAATACATATTTGTGTTATGTTTATGCATTTTAAATATTTTCTATTATTTATAATATTTATATAAGTATGTATATTAATATAATGTTGAAACCTAAAATGTTATATTGGAATGTGTTGTGTTAACTTGGAATATGTTATTCCAAGTCTTTTGATCACATTGCACCATTACTTTTCAAAATGGCTATTCAAGTTTCACTCCCTTCACCTATCTACAAATGTAGATAGGTGGAATGTTGTGTTTACTTAGGTATCACATCCCAACTGGGTATGAAATCATCAGGAACTAATGAAGTGCCGTATTTATCTGTAGGTCCAAGGATGGCACTTCTCCAAGATTATGAGCAGTTTAGAGACATATATTCTCATATATACGAGACGAGTAAAGGGATTTCGGTTTTTGGTTTAAAAGACCCTGGTTCAAACAGCAAGCTACTGTGAAAATCTGATGGAGAGTAAGATGTCTGATCCTTTCTGAGACGTAAGGAGCAGAATCAGGGTCCCTGACACTGGCACATGCCAAATTAGGTTGGGTCCTTGCAGGAGGAAAAAAACCAGCAAAGGAAACAAATTCCTTTGAGAAGATTTTCCATTTAAGAATGGATACTGGAGTTTTGTAAGCCCATGTTTGTTATTACTACACCAACTATTGGTAAGGCCATACTTATAACTTACATAGACTTGGAAATAGATTATTGTCACTTTGTGTGAGCTATTTTCCCTGTCCTTTACCCCAGCCACCCCATTCCTCCATTTTCATGATGCCTGAGACTTAGGTCGGTTTCCCACTAGCTTGGGAAATGAGCCAATGCCTGATAAGTGATCATTCTCACCAGGACAGCATTTTCAAGCAAGGGGAAGTGGTTGAAATTTATAGTAATACTATATCTTTAAAGAACATCTTTCTCTTAGGAGCTTGTTGTATTTTTATAGACATTCAGCTTAATTCTCCCCAGGACCCAGGAGAAATCAGTGACAGTAATGACACATACAAATACCTATAAACCTTAATGATAGATGCCCCTATTGCCCTAGGAAGGAAATGTCTACCTTGAGTGTGGCCCTTCTCCTTAATGCAAAACTCTGCTGAGAGAGATTACATTGCTGCCACCTCCAAGCTCCAAAGGTTGAGCTGCTTCTTGGGTTGAGTGGATTTCCCCTTCCAAAAACTAAAGGAAAAATCATGTTCATTACTATCCCAACATGGGAAGTATCGCTATAAAATTGATGGTTCAACAAGTCAGTGTATCAACTATTTGTTGAGTGGGTATGCTATGTGCCAGGCTTTTGGGATCGGCATAGTCCGTGGCCAAAAGTTTAGAGCCTGTCCAAGACATCGTTCCCAACCACGGGCCAACAAGAGCCATGACAGGTAGGTTGCATCCAAATTAGCTGGGGAGGTATTTTAACAGAGATTCCTGAATCCTGCCTAAAGACAGCCTGACTCAGCATATCTCCAGTGGGTTCTAGGGTTCTGCCTTTTTAATAAAATCCATTTTGACTTAAAAGGTGTTTTCCTGAGCTATCAAATCTGGGAGTCATCTTTCTCATTGATTAGTTATGTGATGACAGGATTATATTTTAAACAATTGGCGAAAGTAAACTGTAGAAGTTGCCTATTGTTGAACTGGTGGGGAACAATATTGTGTGGTAGGTAAGGATGGAGTTTGCTGTTCGTCTGTTTGAATCTCTCCTCTCCCTCTCCCTAACTCTGAGACATTTGGAAAGCTTCTCAAATGTGTTAGCATTCAGTTTGTGCACGCAGTTGTCTTCTGTAAAATGTCCTGATTTTACAGGTTGTTTTGCAAATTAAATAAGACATTGCATGCCAAGTATGACACAATGTGTACTCTGTTCATGGTAGATACTGTCATTGTTGCCATCATTGTTGGCAAAACTCAAAACAAAAATAAAACCCTCCATATTCACCCCCTTCATTAGAATATTGAACCCCTCTGTCATCAGCTCTGTAATGACAGATATCAGACATGCGCACATGCACACAGTTGATGTGTATAACCCCCAGAAGTAGAAGGTTGACCAATAGCACCTCTCAAATAGCATGCCATTATAGTCTTAAAGTTTTTGTTTTGAGGAATAATTTAAAAGAAAACAGTCTTCTTTTCTCGTGGATTCCTTGTTTTTCTTCCAAGCAAATGTTGGCATTATTAGTTTTGAATTCTTCTGGCGAGGGCATATGGTCTCCTGTGTAAGGACCTTAACCATAAATATATGCAGCATTGGTTCGGAAGGACGGATCAGACTGTACATTCTGTGTGGGGACTCTAGATTCTCTCCCAAAGGAGACAGGGCATGTTCTGGGGCACTTCCTGAGAAACCAATGGACATCATGTAGAAACTGTAAGAGAAAAATCCCTTAAGGCCTTTATGATATGTAGCTTGCTGTCCAGCAGTTTTAGGCAGCACAGGTTAAGACAAGACGTGCCCCTGAGGGGAGGAAAAGAATGTAAATTTTAAGACCAGATGCAGAACAGAGCCACTTCCAAGCCAGGGAGGAGGGGGTTAACAAAGCCAGAGGTTAGTTACCAGTTAACATTTGTGAGGATGTTTTATGGACCCAGCAAGTAAAACAGGCTGGATTCCAGATGTCACAGCTGAGGTTACCAGCCTCTGGAGGGATCTCCAAATAATCCCTCTTAATTCTACTTTCTTCAAAAGGCAGAAGGAAGAGGGGACGAGTTGGAAAGAGCAATCAGTGAGGCAGGAGTAGAAAAGCTGGAAAGGGAAGACTTGCATGTAACTAGTAAGAACAACGCACTTATTATTTGTCAACAGATCTCAAAAACTAATTCTACAGATGTTTGCTTAAGGGTCTGAAACAGTCATTTTTTGGTATTCCCGTAACCATGTCATTGAGACATAATGATTCTCATATTTTTTTAATGTCTATGATGTTATTCCTTAAAATATTCAAAACTTCATTCATTCATGTATTCCAGCATTCATTCGTGTATTTACCCAAAATTCCATGAGGCATTTTCTTGTTTTATTAAATTTTTTTTTATTTTTTATAAACATATAATGTATTATTAGCCTTAGGGGTACAGGTCTGTGAATCACCAGGTTTACACACTTCACAGCACTCACCATAGCACATACTCTCCCCAATGTCCATAACCCCACCACTCTGTCCTACCCCCCCGCCACGAGGCATTTTCTATAAGCCAAACAAAGTTGGCTTTGTGCCCTTGAAAGCTTGTTCTATTTGGGCGTTGGAGACAGGGCTGCATAATGATCCTATCACAAAAAAGTTAAGTGTGAGAACGAACATGGGTGCGTGGAGTGGTGTGTGGGGAAAGTGAAGGATAATTCCATGTAGCTTGGCCACCGGGCCCATCAGTTGGGTGAGGGGGGGGTCTGCTGACTGGGGTCATGCTGGGAACGTAGACTTTATCTTGAAAATAAGGACATACTGAATGTTGTTAGGAATGTGGTAAGTTCATTCAGTATTATGCATATGAGAGGAAAGGAGATCACGGAGGTATGGGCAAAGAAGGAATTGATTAGAAGGACGTGAACATGAGCTAGAAACCTGCCATCCTCCAGAAGTAATGCTGGGGTGCTTCCATACACTATTTCCTTGTAGAATCCACACATCCACACTCACAAACATCCCGTGTTGTAGCAATGATCCTCTCTGATTTCCAGATAAAGGGACTGAGGTTTATCAAGTTGATGTACCTTGCCCAAGCTGCCATGCCCACAAATGGCAGATATAGAACTCAAACCCAAGGTTTGGCAAAAGGCCACTCTCTCTCCTCTTTATACCATGCTGCCCTTGGAGGACATAACTCTGGGTCAGGATGTCACTGGGCTTGAGGGGATAATGACGAGAATCTGTCGGTAACTTAAAAGAAGGCTTGAAACAACCAGCTGAAATAGAGTCTAACTGCAACAACTGAATAAGACCCTGAATCTTAATCTTCCTGTCATAAAAGACAAAGAAGGATGGTCAGGATTAACACAGTTGGCAGTCTCAGCAACCCGCCATCAGCAGTACACTCTGAGCACACGCCGAACAGCACTTAGTCCTACCCAACCCATTGTGACTGACAAGAGAAGTGTGCTGTCTTCTGAACATGCACAACACGGACGATTTTTCCAAATGAATTATTCATTCAAAGCTTCCAACAAAAACCGTGTTGCTTTTCATTCAGTGAGGGGGCTGCGAGGAGGGGGATTAGAAGTGCTGAGGTGACGGGAAGGATGTTGACGTTATTTAACAGATGGAGGTGCTATAATAATAAGCTTTAAGGTAACAGTTGCTAAATAAAGGCAAGCCTACTGAAATATGCAATTAAAAAAGAATAGAAATTGATTGGTGAAAACAAGTCAGAGATCACAAATGAAAGTTGGTTTAGTACCTAAGCTGTGAGAAGAATGTAAAGAAGAAACATATTTTCTGAAAATAGTTGTGGCTTCTTAAAAACTCAAGTAATTATTAGAGATTCAAATGAACTATGTGCTAATTTTATTAGGAAATTTACTATCCACAGGAAATCTCAGGCAGATGGTGCTTTAAAATTGATTCTTTCCCCAGAGGACAGAGAAAATTTGGGAATTGTCTTTCAAGGATCTCCTTAGGACACATAAATAAAACAGAAAGAAAATCATGAATCAGAAAAATTAAGGTTGCAGCAAGCAAAGATCTTAATATTTGGAATTCTTACAAATCAGTGAGAAAACTATAAACATCCCAATTAAAATGGAGTAAGAACATTAGCAAGCAATTCTCAAAAAGAGGAAATCAAATAAATGGTCAATATAATTTCCCATGAAAACATCCACAAAAGCAATCATCACAAAAATTCAAATGAAAAGAACAATTTCAGATTCTCTTTATTTATTTAGGTAACTCAATTGGCAATATTAAAATGATGAGGAGTCCTGGCAAGTTTGTTGAGGAAATGGGTATCATTATACCTCGTAGTTAGGAGTGAAATTGGCATATATATATATATATATATATATATATATATATATATATATATATATTCTGGAAGCTATTTTGGTAATAGTTGTAAACAGGAGTTGAAAGGTTTATAAACATATCCATTCAACCATTCATGTCTAGGAGTTGATTCAAAGAAGGAATGGAAACAGTATGCAAATATTTGTGATTGACAGAACAGTTATCTAATGAAGGCCTTTCCCAGCAAGAGCTACTTCAGTACTTACCTCTACGCCTTAGTGCATAGTATTTTAGCCCTCACTAACTTCTTAGTCATTAATTAATTTACCAACTTGCAAGGTATGAATGAGAAGGGACCAGAACTCAAGCCTGTTCTTCACTTTATTGTTCATTTTATTATCTGTAGGAGACTGGAAGATTTCTTTAAAAACTTCCACTCAACTAGTTTGCCAGATTAATGGGCAGTCTCCATTCCTTCCATGAACACATGGATGGGTGCATGCTGTGAGCTGTCACCAATAGACGTTCCTCTGTTGAGCCCAGTAGCTTCTGCTTTTCCAGCTGAGTTATATGTTTACCAACAGTCAGTTGTGTTTCTCCCCATGCATCTCTCCCAGGTATAATTATCTCTGTCATTATGTAATTTAATTAAATACCATGTAAATTCCAGCCCCTATATGAGTGTGAAAAGACAGGAGTTTTTGTTTCTGTGAAAGCTACGTTAAACACTTTGCACGCACTCCCGACATTTTAGCTGCTAAAACAATGACAACAACAATAACACTGTTGCTGGGAAATTAAGTGGGAATGTGATTAAAGTATTAGGAAGATTTTATTAACTGGTATTAATCATTTCATAATTAATAGTGTCATGTTTTTTTAAGTTCTTACTCCACTTAAAGTACTAATAAATAATATTTATGGAGCACTGTGGTAAGCAGGGCAATGGTCCCCCAAAGATGAACACATCCTAATCCCCAGAACCTGCAAATATGTTAGGTTGCATGACAAAGGCAAATTATAGTTGCTAATAGTTTATCATATAACAGGGCGCTTATCCTGATTGCCTGGGTGGGCCCCTTGTAATCAGGAGGATCCTTAAAAGTAGAAGAGGGAGGTAGAGGGGAGAGAATCAAGGAAGATATGATAAAAGCTCCACTTTAACCATGTAAGGACTCCACCTGCCCTACTGGCTTTAAGGGTGAAGAAATGGCTCAAAATCCAGGAATGAGGACAACTTCTAGCAATTGGAAAAAGAAATGAATCCTCCCCTGGAACTTCCAGAGAAAAACAAAATAAAAAAACACAGCCCTGCTAACACCTCAGTTTCAGCCCAGGGAGACCCATGTTGAACCTCAGACCAATAGGCCAGTAAGATAATAAGTTTGAGTTGTTTTATGCTACCGAGGTTGTGGTAATTGGTTACATTCACAACAATATGCTGCTATCAATGTAATTTTTAAACTGAATGACCCTTTCCAATTTTCCTCTTTCAGTATTACTTCTGTCATAAGATCTCAGGAGAGAGAAAAAAGAGTGGAATTCAACCTGCTCTTCACAGTTGTCATTATTGTTAAGAGAAGAGAGGGGGTTGTTGCTAAGCTCCATTGAGGGAACTGATGCAGAATGCAGTGGTTAGTAGACTGATCTAGAATCAGATTCCCTGCCAGGGGCCAGGCTTGGCAGCTCTATGTACTAAAGCACTTCTAAATGTCCCAGTGCTTAGGAAGTACTTAGTAACAGTTAGCTATTTCTTATGACAGAGCAGTCCATCAGAAGGGCCAGACCTTCTAGAACATCCAAAAGCAAAGCATTATTACAGATCTAGGTGAATTCTGCAGACCTGCCCCCACCCTTCCCCTATTTGCATCTCCTACTTGGTCCAGTTTGGTGGTTTGCTATATAGTCTCTGAGTATTTTTCTTCTTGGTGACTTCTCATTTCTCCGACACTCGTTTTTCTCTCTTCTTGCCGAATCCTATTCATCTCTTAAGTTTTGCTCAAAGTTCTTTTCCATGAAATCTTCCCAGATAACTGCAGTCTGTGGTAGTAATCCCTCCATTAAACCTTTTGCATGGTTATGGAGTTTGAATTCATGCTTCCAAGAACTGGCATCAGAAATTCTCTCTAGGACAAATAAAAGGATGAGCTCAGGGGAGAAGGGATGAAGTATCCCAAAGATAGGAGACTACTTAGCTGATGCCAATTCCATAAGAATGCCAAGGTCCCTAAAGTCAGGAAGGCATCTTCAGGTGATGAAAACTTCAAGGGAAGAGTAATAGGCATGAACTGTGGGCCAAGGGAGACAGAAAGAAGGACAGTGGGGATTGTTTTTTAAAAACTGTTATTGCTCTGTGTTGATGAAAACCCTAGAATGGGACTCATGGGCCTGTCTTCTACATCACTGATGACTGCATTTCACTATGCATTCCTACAGCATCCATCACAATATAGTGCCTTGCATGCATTCAGGTCTCAAGGACAATTGTTTCAGTTGCTATCCACTGGATTCTGAATGCTCCACACATTGGAATGGTCCATGGGAGGTAAGTACATAGTAAGAATGCAGGAACTTACCTAATAACTAGAAAAATATAGCATAAAGAGAGTAAGAAGACAAGACACAGATTGGGAGAAAATATTTACAAATGACATATTTGAGAAGGTTACTGTTATGTAAAAATATAGAATGAACTCTTAAAACTCAACAATAAGAAGGTGAACAACCTTATTAAAAACTGAACCAAAGACTCAGAGACCTCATCACAGAAGACCTACAGATCACTGATAAGCAGATGAAAAGATGCTCGACATCATAAATCATTAGGATACTTTAAATTAAAGGACACTGAGATACCACTACACACTTATAAGAATGGCCAAAATCCACACCACTGACAACAACAAATGCTGACAAGGACATTGAACAACAGGAACCCTCATTCTTTGCTGGAGGGAATGCAAAATGGTAGTCATTTTGGGAGACAGTTTGGCAGTTTCTTACAAATTAGACACACTCTTAGCATACGATCCAGTAAATATGCTTCCAGATGTTTATTCAAGGAGTTGAGAGCTTGTGTGCACATGCATGAATGCTTATGACAGCTTTATTCATCATCGTCAAGACTTGGGTGTAACCAACATGCCCTTTACTAGGTGAATGGATAAGTAAACAAGAGCACGTCTGGACAATGGAATATTGTTCAGCACTGAAAAGAAGGAAACTATCAAGCCACGAAGAAATATGGAGGACATTTAAATGAATATTACTAAGTGAAAGAAGCCAGTCTGAAAAAGTTACGCTCTGTATGATTCCAACTATGTGAGATCGTGTGAAGGGCAAAACTGAGGAGACCATTAAAAGACAGGTGGTTGCTGGGGTGGGGCTGGGGGTGTGAAGAATGAATAAGTGAAGCACAGAGGGTTTGTAGGACAGTGAAATTACTCTCTGTGATACTGTGATGTAAACTGTGAGCTTTGGGTAATGATGATGATGTGTCAGTGTCGATTCATCAGCTGTAACAACTGATGGCTGATGCTAATGGAAGGGGATGCTATGGGGGAAAGGGCAGGGACTATACGGAACATTGTACTTACTGCACAGTTCTGCTTTGAACCTAAAACTGCTCTAAAAAAATAAAGTTTCGGGGCACCTGGGTGGCTTAGTCATTAAGCGCCTGCCTTTGGCTCAGGTCATGATCCCAGCGTCCTGGGATGGAGCCTAGCATCAGGCTCCCTGCTCAGCAGGAAGCCTGCTTCTCCCTCTTTCACTCCCCCTGCTTGTGATCCCTCTCTCACTGTCTCTCTCTCTGCCTAATAAATAAAATCTTGAAAAAAAAGAAAAGAAATTTGAAAAAAAGTCTATTTTTTCAAGATTTATTTATTTATTTATTTAATTTAGTTAGAGAATATGTTCATGTGCAAGCAGAGGGAAGGGCAGAGGGACAGAGAAGATCCTCAAGCAGATTCTCCTGCTGAGCATGGAACCAGACTCAGGGGTCGGGCTCAGGACTTTAAGGTCATGACTTGAGCCAAAATATAGAGTCAGCTGCTTAACCAACTGAGCCACCCAGGTGTCCCCAAAATAAATCTATTAATTATATATTCATAGATGTATGTGTACATATAAGCATGTGTTTTATACGTACATAAAACAAGTCCTTGTCTCTAACTGCCTTACTTGTGTAGAGTGCCCTAGGGTACTTGGCCCTTGAATGCATAAGTAAAAAGATCACAGCTTGTCATTTTCCTTCTGTCGGTGTCCCTCATGCATTGAGCAAAGCTTTAAACCTTCAGTCTCCAAGGTTGGCTTTTCCCATTAGTGACTGAAACCTAAGTAAGTAATGAACTTCGGGTTTTCACTTCCCATTGCTTAAAATGTTCCCATTTTGTTCTCGGAATACATTCCCAAATCTTCCTAGGACCGATAAAACCCTCTATACTCTGGCCCCTGTCTACCTGGCAAGCCTTCCCTTTTGCTTCTCCTCACTTCCGTGTGCTGTGCTCTAATCTTAGAGAGATCCAGTACATTACTTGAGAGTGCCACTTTGACTCTTTGCCTCCACCAGGCCCTTCACACTTGCTGCTGTCTTCCCATGCTATCCCCTCTCTCACCCACTGATCGGCCTCTATTTTCTCAACTGTATAGGCCCTTTGTGTTTCCCAGGCTGTCCAGGAGATTACAAATCAAATAAATACATAATGACAGGCTTTCTTTAAAAAGAAGTCCTTTATATTTGCAGAGCTCTAGTTCTGGAAGCCCGTTACTTTAGGATCAGTGAAGCCATTCCTGAAGAGGTTCAGCTGACACAGGAAAGGGTCACTAGGACAAACTATGTACGTGAAAGAGGAAGAGGAAGAGCAGCACAGGGATAGTGATTAAAAACAGAGACTGCTCAGACAGACTGGGGTCCAAATCCTGTGACCTTGATCACTAACATATCTAAGCCCCTGTGTCCTCCCCTGTAAGTGTGGGATTATGATAGTCTCCTACCTGATAGGGTTTTTGGTAAAGATTATGGATGTAAATATTAAATCCATATTAAATCCTACCAGCATTACTATAGCTTGCTTTTGGGGTATGTTGAATCCAAGTGCCAGTGAGATATCCAATGTCCTAAAAAGCAGTTTCTTGCATGCTTCTGAATTTCAGGAGTGAGATCCGGGTGGATGATTTTGGTTTGGGTTATCAACAGACACATAGAACTTGTAGTCCCAGGATGCAATAAGGTGACGTAGCGAGAGTGTGAAGAATGAGAAGCCAACAGTCTTGGACCTCAGCATTGGCAGATGGGCACCGGGAAAGGGGACTGAGAAAATGTCAGGGAAGTGAAGGCACATCATATTTGAAGAAGACTATTGATCAGTTTGGGGAATCAGTAACTATGGGACCCACCTCTGCATTCCAGATCCACCATGCCTATGAATAAACTTTTGCTTTAAGAAAATGACAAATGATTACATATCACAGACCTCCAAGGGGTTCTGAGAACGTCAAATTTCTGACTATTATATCTGCAAAAGTCACGAGTCTCAGAACTTTTGGGATGATCGATGTGTCTCTTGAAACACAAACCTTAGTCATCTCTGTAGGATGCCACCGTTTGTGACATCATTGATAATAAAACTACCCAGGCTTTAAAAATAAATTAAAGATACAGAATTTTTCTTGACTACTGGTTCCTGCAGCAGTAATATATACACTTTGAGTTACATCGAGTTGTAGATGGTTTAATTAAAAGCTAGCACTCCATGAATATTACAGAGATAAGGGAACTGCAGCCAAGGGTGAGGTGTCTTATCTGCAAATGCAAACATAACAAGTGGTAATTTTATCTTCTGGATTGGATTTTTAAATAGAGTAGCTGTAATGCCCCATAAAGCAATACTCTCAATTTTTTAAACTCGAGTTGTACCCCTCCTCTGCATCCCTTTGCTGGATTTTAGTTCTGGCTGTGAAAAAGAGGACGTGAAACCCGAAATAAGATCTTTGCAGAACAAACACGTATGATTCATACCTGATGTGCGGCAAAGGGCAATCGGCTAATAACCGTCCATGAATGGCCTGGCCGTTTGTTGACACCTCACGGGTGCACCTAGATTTAATCACACTTAGAAGAGCAAAGTGTTTCTGGTCTCAAAGGGAATTGCCAGTGTCCACCGGCTAATGTGTATGCTGGCAATAACGCAGTTACAGATAATTGCCATTTTGTAGTGCTTTGGGTAGGTGGGGTCGTTCACTTAGTATTGCCATGCTGTCTCGATTGCACCTGGTTGGGATCAAAAGGTGCTTTAGCTTGAAGGGAAATGAGTGAAATTGAGAAACAGAAAGCCAGAATCTCACCCCTCCTGGGCTACTAACACTGCTTTCCTAAGCTTGCAGTGTTTTGAAAGCTGCTCTGTTTGGCCTTTGAAATTGCATTCAAATCCTTCTCTGAAAACCCTCTGACAGTAACCAATCTCGTATGGTGAGGGCAGCTTGAGACTGAAAAAGGAACACATAGCTGTGATGGGTCTATTGAATATACTAGAAGGCATCTTAAAGTGGAATAATACAATTGGTTTCAAAAGCTACACTTCTCCCCAAAAGTCACCAGCAAGGGTAAATTGGATGGGAATGCGTAAAAATTGAGTTCCTTGGGCTTTTTTTTTTTTTTTTCCACTGTGACTTGATACTAGTAAATTTTCCTCAATCTCCTTTTATTTCCTGGCTTGCTCTTCTCTCATTCATATACTGGAGTAGAATATAAACAGCTGGTTCATTTGCAATCCATTATGACATTTATAATACTGCTGTTCTCATAAAGACAAGGTTTATTGTTAGGGATATGCTATTTCCAGAGTCTAACAACTTGTTATCTGGCAGATTGTATATTCGGGTTTTTAATTTATAATTCATCACAGTTTGGTCCATTTGAAACTGACCCAAAATGTGCAAACATGGAGATGGTTTGGGTTTTTGGTTTTTTGTATTTTTGTTTATTTATTTATTTATTGCTTTGAAGAATAACAATTGAAACATGACCAATTACTCAAAATGAACCCTGCTCCCTTTGTCTCTTTGGGGTGAAAATATTATTTTTAGCCAGTTCCTAGGTTTATGTGAGCTGTAGGTTTTGATTCAGACACTTCCCTACTGCTATTTAGACTTTTATTCATAAACTTGGAAATTGACAAGGTATTGTAAATGGTCTTTCAAGAATTCTGTTTTGGGAACTGTACACCAAAGAGGGAAAGATCAGTTGTTTCCACAATAGGTTTAAACCTCAGTCGCGGGGGGAAGGGGAGAAGTATGTCTTTTTAACTAATACTGTGTCATCTTCTTAATCATGCTGATTCTGAATAATTCAGCCTCTATGGAAGTTGCAGAGCCGGAATCTATAGCTCTGTCTCTCTTGGCTGGGCGGCGGGGGGGGTGGGGGGGGTGGAGTTTATTATTATGGAGCCTGACAGTAGAGAGCTCTGGCAGGTTAATTGCAACAGCAAGACTAGCTGGGAGTTTGCTGGTAATATATAGCAACTAAAGGGACTGAGGGGGATTGACTCTGCCTGTTACAGCACAAATATCTTCATGCGCCTCAGGTTTCTCAGAAAGATATGAGAAATAAATGTTCGCTGTTCATTTTCTGTCTGCACAATACAAATAGCCTCCGGCTGAACATGGCGACTACAGCACAGAGACTTAAAAAATAAAAAAATTAAAAAAAAAGAAGAAGAGGAAATTTGCAAATTAACATTATTAGAAACATTCCTGCCTGAAAGTGCTGAAAATCAATTTCAATATATTTTGCATTTTAATGAATTGCCAAAGAGATAAATCAGCTGTGTTTGAGGAATGCTTGCTTGGCAATGATGTTTTCTTATCACATCTTGTCTTAACTGATAGCATTTAAAATGAAACCAGTGTTAATTGAAGGCGTGGGAAATGTAACTGCTAGTTAATGAAGTAAATGCATGCTAGTTATGCAGAATTAGAAATTTGCTTTAATGCATTGACTCTAACATTTCTTCCTGCTCTATAGCTCCTAATTCCAAAGTCGTAATTCTCAATATTATAAATGGTTGGAAGGCAAAGTCACACTGTTGCCTGAACTATAGCTAAAGGCCACTGTGTTTTAATTCCCTTGTGGAAACAGAATGCAAATACTGTCGTTTTTGTTTTACACCATAAACAATAAATTTAAGCTCCTGAGTCTTTGGGAGCCTTAGGTGAAGGCAGAATTTCACACTTCTTTCCTATTAAGAAAATAAACAAAGTAACTTTTCAATCTATCAGCTGTTTCCCCTGTTTAAAATTATCTAGCTGGAAGAGGAAGTGAGTTTGTGTTCCTATTTTTGAGGTTGTAGCTTCTCCATGTCCCATCAGTGCTCACTCACTCAACACGGTATGTGCTCACTGAAATAGGAATGAATGAATGAATGAATGGTGCCCTCCTTTGATCTCTCTGTCTCAGAACAACAAAGAAATCATCACATTTCTCACTGAGCATGTATACCTGTTTAACAAATACAATACTCATTATGTACCCCCACACTCCGTGTTAGCATATCTAGAATGTACAGGCCATTTTTTAGTATGCCCCAGCAAGAGTAGAATCCATCTCCAGTTTGTATTGCATTTCACTCTCCTATAGGTTGTAAATTTTCTTTCTTGCTTTTTTTTTTTTCTAAATTATGTAAAGCAAAATAAATAAGGCAATCTCTTTCTTGGGAAATAATTTTTTTGAAAAGTGACAAATTGTATATCACATAGCAAACTAAAATTAGGTAGCAACAAAGGAGGCAATTTGTATTATCTCATGCACTGTAGAGTGTTTCAAGTCTGGAGGTCACTGAGGTGTCCTGTTTTCTATCAATGAAATGGAAAACCCTACGGAATATCTTACTTTATGAAATGTTTTGGTTGACGCAAGAAAACCTTGCAAGGAGGTTTTCTTCTTAAATTTTTAATCTCATCACTGAATGATGTCAAATCACTAAGGGTCATTGAGGGTAACAGTGAGGGTGTCAGATAACTAGATGTCAGAAGTTTAATGGTGAGGAATTCATAATTATTTAACTTTATGTAACAATTAATGGGAAACAAACTTCCCAATGGATAGAAAATATACCCATTAAATATTGATAATGGGAAAGTTGGAAGATCTGATACAATGTGTCATTTGCTGAATAAAGTGGATCTTGTTGGTGAGTTATCAGGGATAACATGGCTCTTACTCTTTATAACTCAGAATAAAGTGAGAAACGATTTTGATGCCTAATTGTTCCTGTGTAATTTAGAATCACTTTGATTTGTGGGATCTTTCAAAGTCAGTTACCTCCCCAAAGCTCGTTTCAAGACAGAAAATACCTTTATGTTTCTGCAAGTCTCTTTGGGGCCACCTCGAAGCTCTCTGCCTTATTGTTCACACACACACACACACCCACCTCCTATCAGAATAAGGAGGTCTCTGTGGGGCAGGAAGAGAGGAAAGGGACATCTCACAGTGAATCATTTCTGGTGCTTTGCTCAATGACAAGGGAAGTGGCTAATTGCTGAGGCAGAAGACTTGAGTCATTTAGCAAGTGAATGTCAAAAACAAGGAGACTGTGTATTTCAAAGGATGCACTTCTGTGTCTTGAGGGGATTGTTCTTGCTTTCCTCAGTGGTACACCCTGAACACTGGAAAAAAGTGGCCATAGTTCTGCTGTGCTGGCTGTCTGTGCTCCCACTCAAATCAGTAACATCTTTGGGCACATCCTCGGTCCAAGTGACTACACTACACTCAGAGCTTTGGAGAAGAGCATACCCCCTGAGGATATGACCAGGGGTGTAGCTTACAAAACCCTGGCCTTTGGACACGGGCCTCGAGTCAAATCCCACCTCTACCTTTCACTTATTCTATGTTCCCCAGCAACATTCTGGTATGTTCTGGGCCTCAGTTTTTTTTTCTATAATGAGTACCATATGGGTTCCAATGCCTGCTTTATAATTCCTAGAGGGTTTTTCCTGGGATGGAAATGTATATCACTAGGTTACAATTTAGACACTGAAAGCAGGAGTAATAGAAATACTGTCATGCTTTCACAAAGAGTGGAACTGTTAGGTTAAATTTGAAGAATCAAGAAAGACTTTTTTGTAAGATGTGATACTGAGCTGTAATGTCCACTCTCTGAAGACTGATCTCATGTTTATGTAAAAATTCTTTGTGATCATAGCTTATAGAATCAAACACCTTGGTTTCATTAATTTTTTTAAATATTTGGACAAATATACATAGCATAGAATTAACTCTCTTTTTCTGTAGTATCAAAGCTCTATTCATTAATTTGTTAACATCTTCTTACCCTGATTGTCTCATACATCCATGGAATGAGTCAAATATAAATCCCTTAAACAACCAAATATTATGAACATCTTATATAAAACATGGAGGCACTTAATAAACATGAGGTGTTAAAGTGATGAATTCTTACTGTAAACCCAAGGGTAAAAAGCCTTTAAATATTAATCTAATTCCTTCTGATATACTTTTCTAGAGAGATCATGACATGGTGTGCAGCCAAGCTGGCTTTGAAAAACCATCACTAGCAGCTATTTTTTCTGATCATTTAAAATGCTGATTGCAGATGTCAGAAGGGTAATTGGCCTGGGCCTATATTGGAAAGCTTTATTGCATAAAAGGCTTAGGACTTTTTCCTTTTATTGATTTCATTCAATTTAATATAAGCAGTATTTTAAAATAGGTACAAAAAAATAAACAATACTTCAAACTTATCTAGCACTCTACATATGTCTAATTAAAATCATAGACAGTTTTATTGAGGTATAACTGATATTTTAAAATGAGTATATTAACTGAATCACAGTTTGATGAGTTTGGAAATTTGCATACACCTGGGAAACCACACCATGATCCAGGTTAAAAACAAAACAAAACAAAACAAAAAAAACACATACCCATCACCTCTAAGAGTTTCTTCCTGCTGCTTTGGGTTTTGTTGGTTTGTTTGTGTCTGTTTTGGAGTAAGAACTGCTAACACGAGATCTACACTTTCAACAAAATTTTAAGTGTGCAATACCAAATTGTTAGCTACGGACACTGTGTTATACAGCAGATCTCTAGAACTTATTCATCTTGCAAACTGAAACTTTATGCCTGTCAAATAGCTCCCCATTGCACACCTTCCCACAGCTCCTCGTCACCACCGCTCTACTCTCCATTTCTATGAGTTTGACTATTTTAGGCACCTCATATAAGTGAAATTATGCAGGATCTATCCTTCTGTGACTGGCTTATTTCACTTCACTGTAATGTCTTCCAGGTTCATCCATATCAGATGTGGTAGCATTTCCGTCTTTTTTAAGGTCAGATAATATTCTGTTGTATGTATATACCATATTTTCTTCATCCGTTCATCCATCAGTGGGCATTTAATTTTATCCTCTTTACTGACCATTGTGAATAATGCTATGATGAAAATGAGATTGCAAGTATCTCTTCAGGATTTTCTTTTAGCTTTTCTAGATGTATGCCTAGAGGTGGGATTACTGGATCGTATGGTAGTTCCACTTTTAATTCTTGAGGAACCTCCATACTGTTTTCCATAGATGCTGTACCATTTATATTCCCGCCAACAGTGCATAAGGATTCCAGTTTGTCCACATTCTCATCAACAGTTGTTACCTTTTGCTTTTGATAATAACCATCTTAACAGACATGGGATGATACTTCATTGTGACTTTGATTAGCATTTCTCTGATGATGAAACAAAGAGGAGTGCCTCAGTGGTTCAGTTGGTTAAGCATCGATTCTTAATTTTGGGTTAGGTCGTGATCTCAGGGTCATGAGATGGGGTCCCTCATTGATTCCACCCTGGAGATGGAGCCTGCTTGAGATTCTCTCTCTCACTTTCCCTCTGCCCCTCCCCCACCCCTCACTCCCCATCTCTGAAAAAAAGAAAAACAAAGAGAGTTCATGTCTGAGTTGCAGTTTTACTTTTGTTTAAGAATATTTCTAAAGTATCTGCTTTCTTTTTCTCCCTCCCTCCCCCAAATCTCTTTCCTCAAAAATATACCATATACTTTCCTATTGTAGTGTATTTTTTAAAACTTGGCTAGGGAAGGGCTACATAATGTTTATTATTATATTTAAAGAATGGTATAAAAGGGAAGAAATGGCTTTTTTCAAAGAAAATGAATATTCACATAATTATTATTTCCTTGGGATCAAACTAATCTCTTATCTCCACCTCCCATTTATAATACTGTTAGTGGTTTTGCTTGTTTGTTTTTAACTTTTAGCTTAAGAGTTAAAGCTAATGGTAAAAAAGGAAGGAAGGAAGAAAGCAAGGAAAGAAGGAGGGAGAGAAAGAAAGACCTGAAATTTTACATCTCCAGTGCCACCATGCTTTTAATATTGGTTTCTGAAACAGGTGATGACCAAGTTGTACTAAAAAACCATGCTATAATATTAAATGGTAAACAGACATTTGTTCAGTATCTTCTGGGCAGGACTCATTTTACAGGATAGCCAACAATAAATCAGCTATAGCTGATGACCCATACCTCTTAAAAAATGACAAAAGCATTAGATTTACCAAGAAGAGAAATATTCATTTATACAGAGTCATTGATTGTCAAGTAAAGTAGAGATTTTTTTTTAGAAGGCTAATGTAAGCCACATAAATATATTTTATATAAAGGTTTAATACCTTTAGGAATGACTTCAAAATTATTTCTGCTTATTTCTTCTTTTTGGCATCTGGTTGGTACTAGCATGAGTGAATATCTCCAATTCCTCCATCCTCCAATCTACACTCTTACTGTGCTCTCACTGTGGGCAGATTGCTTGCTCTTCCCCAACCCTTGAATTTGGGCTTGGTCATAGGACTCTCTTTGTCTCATGACATGTGATCAGACTTGACAGTGTACCTGTTTTGAGCTTAGTTCTGAAGAGGGCCTATGTGTCTACTGATCTTGTTGACCTTTGTCATCATCATGAGAAAAACAATCCTGGTTTGCTTGCCGGTGCAAGATGCATGAAACAGACCTGCAGTAGGTATCACCGATCCTGCCAATCTCTGAGAATCAATGATTGGTGTGTAAGCCACTGAGATTTTGGGGGGTTGCATGTTACACAGCATTATTGTTGACCAATACAAGAACTTTCTGATGGGCCAAAGCTTGTTTTTGAAAGGGCTATTTACAAAATGTTGGACTTAGGCTTCATATATTGTCACTATCTTCAATTTTAATATTAAAAATGTATTCTTTGCTGTATAATATTTTCAGTTCCTAAGTTACATAGCTGGGATAGTCACTGGTTTCATCTTTCATGCAATTTCATTGTCTGTTAATAGGAAGAAGTATGAAGCACCAAGAGAAAGATGACTTTGATTAGCAATGACTAGAATAGGCATATATAATACATATTTTCATATATCTGTCAAAATACTAATACTGGCTCTGATTTTTCTCTTAGATCCTCAAATCCAGAGCTATGTTTTATCAGTTATATGGGCTGGTCTCATAAACCACAGATCAGAGGATCAAGGCATGACAGGCTAATTCTGTTTTAAAAAAGCAAAAATACTGAGCATTAGACCAGTAGTCAGAAGGTCTGGGACCTACCATTTGTTATGCCACCAATTACCAGGTCTATCTAGGAAAAGCCTCTTGATAACTACTGAGCCACAGATCCCATAAGACTATAAAATTCTACAGTTTTCTGGTTACAGACCTTTTATTTGGTTGTGTCAATTCACTTTAACGTGAGAAAATGAAATTCTGACAATAATGTCATTAATCCTGTAAAAGTGGGAGAAACTGAGGAAGTGTCTGTAGAGACTTTGATGGGTGCTCAAGTTATCTCTCCAATAAGACTGATTTAAGAAAGGACATGTATGAAAGATGAAAAGAAAGCCATGTGACAAAAGGGAAATGATACTAACAAAGCTAAAACTCAGAATGACATAAAACTTCTGAGAAATGATAAGTTTAAAATAAGATGAGTATGATGAGAATCAGAGCAAAATGGTATTGGCTGGTTGACTGGAGCACATGCAGTATGCTCATTCACCATTGTTCCTTGCCATGCTGTGTGCATACAACTTCTTAACGGCCCCTGAGCACAGAAGCCCAGGGGACCCACAATGCATGGGAGTTCAGTGAGGCTTGGAACATGACATGGAAGCATAGCCAGTCCTGAGAGGCCATGCTTTCCATTTGAACCAGAACTTGCTTTGAATGCAGAAAGCAAGAATTGGTGTTCTAAGGAACAGAAATGATCCAGCAACCCTATCATATTCTCTCTTATTCATATTACATCTCTTTATTAGCCAAACACTTACATTGAAAATGATGAAGTAGAAAGAGAAAGGGAGGATGATCAATATAATTTCTTTCCCTTTGAACCCTTTCTTACTTCAGTAACTGGGTTTGGGCAGTTCAAGTCAAAATCATTGCTCAGGACCCATGCACTCTGAGCAAATTTCTCTCCTTAAAGTCACTGAGAGGGTCACAAAATAGAGCCTGGGCTTTGCCTTCCCTCCCTGAGTACACATTAACAATCTGGCAAGTCATACACAAGGCTACTTTGTGAGAACCTGTAAGCAGGATGGCCATATAGTTTATCACCCAAATCAGGACTCTTTTGAGCATGAAAGGAGGGGGGTTATTAACACTTGGCTCAGTCCAAATGAACTGCATATGTCAACCAGGATACTTGCAAACCTATCCATAAATTTCATTGGTGTAAATTTTTAAAAAGCACATTTCTGAGTGAACAAATTTGAAAAAAGTACTCCCCACAAGATAGACAAGGTATCTGAAAAAACATTTAAGGCACCATATCTAGGCAGAAAAATTCGAAAAAGTCATTCAAGACAGTGCTATATGACCTGGATTTTGGCTTGATAAGGGGATGGCATCTTTGGGTGAAGTGAAGTTCACTTTGACTTCTGAGACAATGCAGTCCTATGCCAGGGCATCCAACTTGGTGTTGGAACACAGATGTCTGTCAGATCCCCTGGTCCCATCAACCAGGCCTTTTTATGCAATATTCAATTGGCATCCTCAGATTTGGAAGTCCTGCTTGTAACCACAAGAGAATATGAGCTCTAGGAAATATATTGAGATATTGGAGGAGCACATATAAGAAACACATAAAAAAGACAGTATACTGAAATAATATATTTAGATTTAATTAAAAATAAATAGTGCCTGGGCACTTGGGTGGCTCAGTTGGGTAAGCATCTGCCTTTGGCTCAGATCATGGTCTCAGGGCTCTGGGATTAAGCTCCCTGCTGGGATCCCTGCTCCATGGGGAATCTATTTCTCCCTCTTGCTCTTTCCCTTCCCCCACTCATGCTCTCTCTATCCCTCTCTCTCTCGAAAGAATAAGTAAAAATCTTAGAAAAGTAAAACAAAGTAAAATAAACAGTGCTAAATTTTTTAAAATTAATATTCTAAATATATGCATAGAAATATGGGAGAATGTCCATAGTACGAATTAGGAATAAGAAGTTTTAAAGAAAAAAAAATTGTTATTGTGAAAGACTCCAAGATTGAGTCCTTGAAGTGTGCCAAACCAAATAAGAAAGAGAACAAAATTTAGAAAAATTGTAAGAAAAGTTAAGACTGTCACAGAAAGGAAAAAGTGGGGCACCTGGGTGGCTCAGTTGATTAGGTGTCTACCTTTGACTCAGTTCATGATCTCAAGGTCCTGGGATCAAGCCCCATGTTGGGTTCCCTGCTCAGTGGGTAGTCTGCTTCTCCTTCCCTCTCTGCCCCTCCCACAGCTCATGGCACATGCTCTCTCTCTGTCCCTCAAATAAGTAAGTAAATCTTTAAAAAAAGAAGCTAATGGAGTAATAATTACAAACTTTTGAAGCAAGTAAGTGTGAACCTCAAATTTTATATCCTGCTAAACTATCATTTGAACATAAAATCACAAAGAAGATATTTTCAGGTACACAAAGCATCAGAAGGGTTATCATATGAAAACCTCCTTTGAAAATGCTTGTTATGAAAAGTATGTTTTTTTATAACTAACCAAATGAATAAATAAATTCAGTAATATTCTATGAAATATATAGGAAGTATGGCAGTTATAATTAATTTCTTAAAAAACGCAAAGATCGGGACGCCTGGGTGGCTCAGTTGGTTGGACGACTGCCTTCGGCTCAGGTCATGATCCTGGAGTCCCGGGATCGAGTCCCGCATCGGACTCCCAGCTCCATGGGGAGTCTGCTTCTATCTCTGACCTTCTCCTCGTTCATGCTCTCTCTCACTGTCTCTCTCTCAAGTAAATAAATAAAATCTTTAAAAAAAAAAAAAAACGCAAAGATCAGATCAATGGGGCATATTCCTATCAATTCAGTACTAAAAATCTTGATGAGGCTGGGTATGTGAATAGGTAAGGGAAGCCAGAAAAAGGAAAAATCATGTTAGATTACTTTCTTGTTTGAAGAATACTATAGATTGATGCTTGAAATATTCATAGGAAAAAATGAATGTAAGTGTAAGTCTTTATAAATTGCATTTAACCACCAGAAGAAAAAAACTAAAATGCATAACTTTCAAATTAAAAAAAAAAAAAATCTTTCCAAAGTGTCTGGGTTGCTC
The DNA here is from genome assembly GCF_030435805.1 of Mustela lutreola. Lineage (NCBI taxonomy): Eukaryota > Metazoa > Chordata > Mammalia > Carnivora > Mustelidae > Mustela > Mustela lutreola. The sequence continues at coordinate 80,237,282 of NC_081301.1, read as the reverse complement.
AGTTGGTTGGGTGACTGACTCTTGATTTCTGCTGGGGTCATGATCTCAGAGTCATGAGATTGAGCCCCATATGGGGTTCCACACTGGGAAAAATCCCTATTTGGGATTCTCTCTCTCCCTCTCCCCATCCCCGACCTCTTAAAAAAGATCTATCCAGTGGAACAAATGGAAGGCAACATAGGAGGGGGAAAAAAAACAAGATGAAATGAAAGTGTGAGAAATAGAAAATATAAAGTTAAATTGTCAAAATAAATCCTAATATATTAATTACAGTAAATATAAATAAGTTGAATTCAGTTACCAGAGGACTGGATTAAAAATACAAAATCTCACAACATGTGTCTACACAATTCATCCTTAAAACAATAGAATTAAAAATTTGACAATAAAAAATAAAAATGATATACAACAACATGAGCTATAAGAAATCCAGCATAGTGATTTAAAACTAAATAAAATAGAATTTATGGTAAAATACATCATAAGACATAAAGAACTTATATATTCTGGTAAAACAAATAATACATCAAGAAAATATAACATTCATGAATATATATTTATCTAAATAGAGTATAAAATTTGTGATAAAACAACTGCTAGAAACATAAGATAAAATTAAGAATTAAAAAAATTTAAAAATTGGCATTTTTTAAAAAAAATTTTATTTATTTATTTGACAGACAGAGATCACAATTAGGCAGAGAGGCAGGCAGAGAGAGAGGAGGAAGAAGGCTCTGGGCTGAGCAGAGAGCCTGATGCGGGGCTCAATCCCAGGACCCTGGGATCATGACCTGAGCCAAAGGCAGAGGTTTTAACCCACTGAGCCACCCAGGCACCCCTAAAAATTTGTATTTTGATGCAAATTTCTCAGAACCAGATGGACCAAGCAGACCAAAAAAAAAAAGCAAAAATAACATTTTGAATAAATCTATTAATAAGTTTAAACTAAATTATTCAGGCAGAATTTATATTCAACAAAAACCCCCACACTTTCCCAAATTATATGACAGTTTCTTAAAAAAGTATTAAGAAGAAAAAAAAAGACCATTGTTTTAAAGAAACAAACATCATGTAAAATACATTCTGCTGTAATAATGGCATATGCATAAATCAATAGCAAAAGAACTGATACAGTTTTGTGTATCTGATTATTAATTTTTTTGTTTTTAATCCTATGTAATGATTCTTGAGTTAAAAATGAAATCAAGAGAATTCTTACATACCTAAGATGATAAAGAAAACACTGTAAGTCAGCATTTGGTATGACTCAGTTAAAGTAGTACTCAGGTTTAAACACATGCTTGTTAAGAAATAACATATTTAAATAAATTTAAAACATGAGTCTTCTGCCCTAGAAACTGGGTAAAAAATAGAATCATTTTTTTAAAAGAATTTGGTAAGTTATAAATGTCAGAACAGAATTCTCTAAAAGAGAGGATCCCTTCCCCCACCTTAAAAAAAAACAAAACAAAACAAAAAACAAACAAAAACCCTTGCTGTATCTTTGAAAGGTTCATAAGATAGAAAAAACTCTGGCAAGACTGTTGAAGAAATCCAAAAGGGAGAAAGTCAAGCAAGATATCAAATGTAAAAGCAAAAAACACTGTATGTAATAATATATATGTGTATGTAACCTAAAATGAATACAATATCCAAATGGAGAAAAGTTTTAAACTGTGAAAGAGAAAAGTTTTAAATAAGAAATAGACCTTACTCATGAACAGTGTAACTTAACACCTAATGGTATCATATATATGCAACTAGCCTATAGATTCAGTCCACACACAATGAAAATGTCAGCTCAAATTCTGAGGAACTTGAGAAATTAAAACCCATAAGTAGTTTTCAAAAGGGACGCCTGAGTGGCTCAGTTGGTTAAGCAGCTGCCTTCGGCTCAGGTCATGATCCCAGCGTCCAGGGATCGAGTCCCACATCGGGCTCCTTGCTCCGCAGGGAGCCTGCTTCTCCCTCTGACTCTTCCTTCCACTCTGTCTGCCTGTGCTCTCACTCGCTCTCTCTCTGACAAATAAATAAATAAAATCTTTAAAAAAAAAAAAAAGGGGAGATTTATGAGTAACTTTAAAAAAGAAATTAAAGAAGGTGAAATCACCCAACATGACAATAAGACAATATTTTAGTAATAAAGCCAGTGTGGCATACTGGTGCATACTATGCCAAAATAGCATATAGCTTTGTAGTCCAGTAGAAATACTGTGTACTCCACATATGTGGTTTTATTTTTTTTTGCATACCTTTCAGAAAAAGAAACATGACATAAATCTTAATATATCTTGTTTAACACAATGTAACCAAATACTGTTGTTTTAACATGCAATCCATATAAAAAATGAACACAGTTTTTTCAACTAAGTCTTTGAAATGGGTAATGTTGGGGGCACCTGGGTGGCTCAGTGGGTTAAAGCCTCTGCCTTCGGCTTGGGTCATGATCCCAGGGTCTTAGGATTGAGCCCCATATTGGGCTCTCTGCTCAGCCTGGAGCCTGCTTTCTCCCCTCTCTCTGCCTGCCTCTCTCCCTAACTTGTGATCTGTGTCTGTCAAATAAATAAATAAAATCTTAAAAAAAAAAAAAAAGAAAGAAAGAAATAGGTAATGTTGTCCTGACAGCACATCTCTATGGTTCAAAAGCTGTAAGAGGGTAGTTACTACCAATGTGTTGGATGGTATGAACAAAATTGACCAACATATTCATGAAAACTACAGAAAAATGTGAAAAGCCCAAATTATTTAGGAAGTAATATTGAGAAAAATAATGTGTTGTATGAAGAAAAAGAAACCTGGATGCTTACCTCACCTTATGTACAAAAATAATCTCAAGCAGAAATGAAATAGAGAAATCATGTGAATGGCAACACTATAAACTTAAAAAAGAAAACAGGAAGTTTTTTGTGCGCTTATGAGTGAAGAAAGATTCCTTCGATAGAACCTAAAAAAGAAAAAATATTAAATCATAACGTAAGCAATGTCCCAATTTGATTATATAAAAATCAAAATTTTCTACGCAACAAAGAACTTCAAAATTAAAATTAAGAGTCAGTTGCCTAGGTGACTCAGTTAAGCATCTGCCTTTGGCTCCTGTCATGATCCCAGAGTCCCAGAATTGAGCCCCACATCAGACTCCCTGCTCAGCAGGGTGTCTCCTTCTCCCTCTGCCCATCACCCTGCTTGTGCTCTGTATCTCTCTCTTTCTCTCTCTCTCTCTCTCTCTCTCAGATAAATAAATAAAATCTTTTAAAAAGAGAAAAAGAGACAGTTACCAAACGGCTGGGAAAAGAAATGTACAATGTTTAAAACAGACAAAAATTCTAGCAAATCAAAAAGAAGACAGGAAACCCAAAGGAAAAAGGATATGAATAAGAAGTTAGAGAAGAGACAGTCACAGCAACACTGATTCTATTTCATATGTCCTTCCTAGACTTTTAAGACCAAATGGTCCTATGATGTTACACCCACCTTTCCAATTGCTCTGCACACAGCTGTAGTATTAAACATGCCCCGAGACCAATGAATGTAGGCGCCAGGAGATGCTGTTGTGTTTCTTTCTTTAATTGGCTATCTCTGCAGTGGGACACTTGGTTTTTCTCCTGTAATGTAGGGCTTTCATCAACACAAACGGATTATTTTCTTTTCCCATTAACTGCTCTCAATGTATTTTTTTTTAATCGTATGCCCCTTTCACATTGACCTCTTTCTATAAATGACTGTAATAAATTCTCAGAAGAGAAAAAAAAATGGAAAAAGCAGAAGAGCGATTAGTATTGAAACAAGAAAATCTATTTTATGCTGAAATATTATATTCTATAAAGAGGGCTGAGTCAATAGTGTGAGTGTGTTACATTGAGTAAAAGTGCATTGTTTCAGATGCATTATGTATGCGTGTTTGTTTGCCTAAGAGTTTGCCTATGTAGCAGGTGGAACGGTATTCACTTAATATATATTATTAATCATTTTCCAATGGTAGTATTTAACCAGTGTGACCAGAGACTATAAGGATCTAGTTGTTTTTTGTTTGTTTGTTTGTTTGTTCTCCAATATGTCGGAGACCAGGGTTGTTGTAGTAGATCCTCACAATATCCTGGTGGATATGCTCAGTGCACATGCCCGAGTTGAAAATAAACACAAATTATATTGTCTTTTAAATTTTGTTTTAGTACTCATTTTATACTTTTAAACGTTAGAGTGGGAATTTTTGCAGTGTCCTTCCAGCAAGTTACAAGCCAGAAAACTCTTATGTGGAGAATTCAAGGTGGATGTGATTTTTTTTCACTTCTCTGTTGAGGGAGAAAAGAAAAACCTGGGTAATAAATTAGACACAGATATTTCATGGAAGTCTCTGCACCCTTAGGGTCCACAGGATGCCCTGAAAAGAGGAAAGCAAAAATTGGAGGGGGGGGGAGTTAAAAGTTGTTTAGAATGAGTCACATATAAGCCACATATAATGCCCTTAAGTTAGGGCAATATTGATAAAGCTATGTATTATATGTATATGTATATAGCAAGCTTATGGTTAGTTATAAAATGTCAACAGTGTAAGAGGGTTTTACACTTTCTTTCTCTTTTTTATCCTAAATTTGGATTTTAGTCAGAATCACTTGTGGAAGACAAACTATAAACAAATAAAATCCAGATATCCAAGTCCCATCTCTAAAGATTTTCATGCAATGGACTCTGGATTTCCTCTGTGTTTGCAAACCTCTACAGGTGATGCTGATGGGATGCACAGCCACAATTTAAGGTCTCTGCTGTAAAGTAAATAGTGTATAATGATATTGTCATTTTGTAGTTGTATTAATAGGTTGTATGTTTGATGGATAAATCTGATGTCAAATGCACTCCCCACTAGGAAAAAAATAGTACTATATACTGCCACTTGGTGGCAGCATACATATATTTCAAGGGCAATTATAGTAGGAGGCCAATTTAATAAAACATTTTAGAATTGGAAGACCATATACAGATCATCTAGTCAAGCTTCCAACTTTTATAGTTTTGAAACTAAGGCTCATGTAGATGAAATGATTCATCTCCAGTTAAAGAGAGTTAGTGAAATTATGAAATAAAAAATAACTCTGAAATTTAATTTAGTGCTATTTCTATTCATCTCAAATAATAGCTCAAACTTCAGTGTGACAGATTAGGGATTGCATTCTTGCTCGCATTTACTGGTTGTGTGCCTTTTGATAAGTCACTAAAATATTTTGAACTTCAATTTTCACATATGTAAAATAGTGAGCCTTGACTGATACAGAGTATGAGAGAGCCTAGCACTGTTCTTAACATAAATAAGTACTTAAAATTTTTTGGCTCCCATCCCTCTTAAACAACCTCTGTCCATTTAGCAATAAAAGTGTCTTTCAGCTAACAAACCACCCCAAAGATGACAATGTTTTGGCAAGAGACACAATTTTTTTTGCCTTACTAGGTTTCCTTAGACCTGACATTTGAACTACATTTATATCTCTTGTTTATATTATATTGATGAATTTGATAGAAGAATTCTTACAAGAAATAGGCAGTAATTAAGTTGTCTGACTCTCAAGAAATACAATTTGATAGGTGGTGGCTAGAATCACAAACAGTACTTTGACAGGAAGTCCATATTGGATTTATATACCTAGGCTCTTCTTCTATTAAAAATAATTAGAATCATTTTCAAATTTGTTTTAAAGGGCAGTTACTTTCTTCTGCCTCATTTAAGCAAACTGACAAGAAATCCTGAATCCTTATTTTAAAGGCTTTTAAAGTAAAGCAAATAACTTTTTTGCAACATTTCTCAAACCATCATTATTGAATTGGGTGAGGTTTACCAATGATAATCATTTCACAACATTATCTCCATTATTACCTTCTTTTTTTATTTTTTTACCTTTTAAAGATTTATTTATTATTTTGAGAGAGATAGAGCATGAATGGGAGTGCCAGAGGGAGTGGGAGAGAGAATCTCAAGCAGACTTCTCACTAAGCCAGGAGCCCAATGTGGGTCTTGATTCCGTGACAGAGATCACCACCTGAGTCCAAACCAAGAGTCCGAAGCTCAACCGACTGTGCTACCAGGTGCCCCTCTATTGTCACCTTCATTAAACAAATGGGCCTAATAGATGAGCAGTTAAGACATAGCTTCACTCTCAGCGTATTTTTAATTTTGTATGCAAACAATATGAAGAAAGCAGGATCTCGGAATTCAGGCATAAATATATATCACTAAACATGCTACAACGTGGATTGAAGTGGAGACACTATGTTAAGTACAAGAAGTCAGACACAAAGACCACACATTGTATGATTCCATTTATATGAAATGTCCACGAGAGGCAAATCTGTAGAAACAGAGCCTATGAGTGGTTACCAGGGCTTGGGGGCAGGGAGGAAATAGGAAATGACTGCTCAAATGCTATAAGAGTTCCTTTTAGGTCATGAAAATGTTCTGGAACTAGATAGTGATAGTAGTTGCACAACATTGTGAATATACTAATTCCACTGAATTAGTGGAAAATGATCAAAACAATGAATTTTATGTTACACATACTTTATTACAATAAAAAAAGAAAGAAATCGGGCAAGATTTGTGTTTGGGCAGATAAGAAAAACTGATCCAGAAAAACCAGCTCTACTATTCAATCTTCTCTCCATTTTCCCAGTGCACTGGTGCTCAGTAAAGAGTAGGTTGAACCTGTAGATAGTATTCATTCAACATGATCAAAGGGAAAGTAAAGATAAATAAAATCCAGCCATTCCTCCTTAGCACATCTGTGACACCTATTTCGTTAACCTCCTACTCAACCATATGGGCATCCAGGTGCCCATAGCAATTTAGCTTTCCTCTACTTCAGTATTTTTCCCGAAGCTCACTCACATAGGTAGGTAACAGTATTCCTGATCTTAATGGACCCTCCAGGGCTGGTTGTGTTCTATCTCAGGGAAGGGATGGAAAGGAGGAAAAAGCCTCCCACCGGCCTGGGGAGCAGGACAAAAGGAATGCAAAAGAGGGCTTGATTGTCAAACTGAAACATTTTCTCTTTTCCTCTTCCTTTTCATTTTATTCTTTCTATTGGGTCTTCTGTTCACATGTGCCCCCACTTTCTTCCAAACAGGAAAGACGTTAATTAGCTACATTATTTTTATTTTTGTTTGTGTTTTTGTTTTGCAAAACTATTGTTTTAGGTTTCTTGTTGTTTGGTGAATGTTACTATTTTTATTGCCAGATGAGCTTTGGTGGTTGATGTAGGGGTCCCTTGGGAACTTAACTTTTTCAGTTTTAAGGATAAAAGCTCTTTGTTTGAATTGGCTTTTACTGGGTGCTTCAACCTTTGCTCTTGGCTCTTTGACAGGGGACTGAATAGCACCACATTTCCTTTGAGGTTCCAATAAATAAAAGATCCCAGTTTCTCCAGGGGTCTTTTAGAGGATTTTGCTGCACTCTCTAATAGCCAGATGGGGCTCCAGGAAGATGACATATAAATGAATATAAATGGTCTGATATATTTAAAATTTGCTTTGGCTATGTTCCTGGTCCCATTCCACTTCTTGTAACAGATGGCTTTAGAGGGCATTAGTTGTATGTGTGTGTGTATATATATACATAATATATTAATATTTGAGCACATATTATACAAGCATACAATACAAACATAGCACATTAATTATTAATATATAGATTAATATAAACATATCACATCATCATTCAAACTACATATTTTTATATAATGCATATTTGTGTTATCTATACTTATTTATTATATAGCATTTCATATTTATTTATAATAAATTGAAATTTATTGCATTTATTATTAATAAATACTTATATACTCATATTCTTATAATAATATATAATATAAATAAATATAAATATATTAATGCACTTTTATGTTATACATTTACATATTACATATTTACATTGTATAGTAATATATTTTTATCATTAATAATAAATTCTAATTTGTTGCATTGTTTTTAACACTGTATTAGTATTTTTATAATATTAATATATTAATATAGCATGTTATATAAATTATACATAATTGTGTCATAATATAATATATAAAATACATAATATATTATAATATGATGTATTACACTGTATTTAATTATAGCCCATATAACATAATAGAATGTGTTTAATTTGAATGTAATTATATTATGTAGTATAAACATAATATATTTATAATAAACATATATTTATATATTTTAATTACACATCACATTGTAAGTATGCAAAGGTATCTCAAATTTTATTTACATAGGGTTGGCTCAGGCAGTTATGCACCTACCTTTTGCTCAGGTCATGATCCCAGAGTCCTGGTATAAAGCCCTGTGTCCTGCTCCCTGCTTGTGGGGAGTCTGCTTCTCCCTCTCCCTCTTCTGCTCCCTCCAACTTGTCTGCTCTCACTCTCTCTCAAATAAATAAAATCTTAAAGAAAAAACTTTATTTACATAAAAACCTATTCTTCATATATAAAAATAAGCAGTATTTTAAATCAAAGGGGCTCTAATCCCATTACCTAGAGATAATGGGATCATTTTTTAAAATTTTATTTTATCTTATTTCTTTTCAGTGTTCCAAAATTCATTGTTTATGCACCACACCCAATGCTCCATGCAATATGTGCCCTCCTGAATACCCACCACCAGGCTCTTCCAACCCTCTACCTCCTCCCTCCAAAGCCCTGTTTCTCAGAGTCCACAGTCTCTCATGGGGAAATGGGATCATTTTTAACAAGGCACAGAAGATCTCAGAAAGTGGAGGTGCCAGGAATTGAACCCCAGGACCTCATGTTGTGTGTGCCCTACCACTGAGCTACACCCCCAGGTAGAGGTAATTACTTTTAAAATGTTGAACCCTGTCTGAATCATAGTATTATCTCTCAACCTATTTCTCATACATGCACATATACACACACAATGCATCATATATATATATATAACACACACACACTTCCACTTTTCTCTCTCAGTTATATAAATATGTGATATATAAGTATATTTCTGTATATGTGTGTATATGTCATGTTTTTATATATGTATATAAATGTATGTATTTCATATATTCATATAAATATGTTATACAAAAAAGATATGTGTCTAGAAATACATGACTATATACATACATATGCAGAAATATACTTATTTAAAGAAAAAGGTCCAAAATGAACATAGTTCTATAAGAATAAAAATAGCTATGTTTTGCTATTTCAATAACTTTATAGTTTTCTACTCTATGGACTTCTATAATTTTTATGAATAATTCCCTTTGATTGAATGTTAACTTGTTTTAATTTGGGGCCATTATTAATGATAATGTGAAGAAGGTGGTGGGCAAGATTGTTTGAAAACTCTTCCAAAACAAAACACTGAGATATGCTCAATTACACATAAAATCTTTGTTTTTAAGTGCGTGGCTAATTTGAAAGTATGTAATAGAAGTCCCTGGGCTCTGCTCTGGGAACGAAGAGTGGTACACTGATGTGACAATTGTAGCTATCTTTAGTGTGGATTACAGACCTCGACAGCCTAGAACACGAGCTGACAGACTTTTCTTTATGGAGCCAAATAGCACACATTTTAGGCTTTGTGGGTCAAGAGGCAAAATGTGGATGTTATTTAGATACTTACATAACCAATTAAAATGTCACCAATTCAAAAAGTGAAAACTGTTCACAGGTCATAGGCCATAAAATATAGGCAGCTGGCTGGATTTGGACCCTGGGCCATAATTATATATTGTTCAACTAGAACCTTGGTTGTAATAGCCATGACCACAGAGGGAGGAAGTAAGACTTGATCCCTAGACTGGAAGTTAGAACCTGTCCCTAGGTTTTAATGAAATGATGGACTAGAAAAAATATCTACTGGCAAAAGGAGACTAACACATTCTCTTGGCCTTGCTCAGGGTAGGAAGAAGGTAAAAAATATTGGTAATTTAAAACTTCAAAACTGCATTCACAGTGTTTGGGTTGCAAATTTAATTATAATCTTAAAAAGAAATGCTAAGGAATTAACTTGAAGTGCTCTTCGGTGGGTAGTACCCTACACACAAAAGTAAATCCTCTCTGTAGAAGTAGACTTTTATCTCTGACCTACAGGCTTCCCATAGATAAACTTTAGCTAAACCCAAGCTCATGTTCTATATTTATATAATAATGAGGAAATCAGCTACAATGTGAGAGAATCAGCAAAAACAATCAATACCCGAATTAGATTTCCAAGGCCATCAGATATTGGAATTATCATACAGGTACAGGATAAAAATATACATTATTAGAACTTGAGCAAGGAACACAAATATTTTAAAAGGCTGAGTAAAATCTTTTTTTTAATTAAAGATTTTATTTATTTGTTTGAGAGAGAGAGAGAGAGAGAGAGAGACAGCGAGAGAGGGAACACAAGCAGGTGGAGTGGGAGAGGAAGAAGCAGGGTTCCCACTGAAGAGAGAGCCAGATGCAGGGCTTGATCCCAGGACTCTGGGATCATGACCTGAGCAAAAGACAGACGCTTAATGACTGAGTCACCCAAGCACCCCAAGGCTGTCTTAATAAAAATTTAAAAACTATATACCAATGATAAAGCTAAAAACTTAATGATTGTGTAAAAAAGCAGATTAAATGTGGAAGGGAAGAGAAAAATGATGCCATTTTGACCTAATTATACAGTAGATCAATCCTAAAAAAATACACATTATTTTTAATGACTCATTGGCCCTATAGTAAGGAAAAAAAAATTCAAGGAGTTTCTCTCCAAAGAAAAATGAGAAGTCACAAAAGACAGGGTAGTCTGGTTGGGGGTGGGTGGGTGAGTATCACTATATTCCTTGCTATTGGATAAATTAAACCCTGGGCCAGAAACAATGTGGAGGAGCTGCCCCTTAAATGTTTACAGTAAGCGGGAACCTTCAGAAAAGTTTAAATATTTATAACTAAAAAGACTAAAATTAATGACCAAGAATTTCATTTGACATCAGAAGAGGATTTAGGAGGAAGTAGATAATAAAGACGTGAGCAGAACTAAATAAAACAGAAAAAAAAAGTATAAAATTGAGGTGATCTTGTAGGTTAAAACTATATTCTTTAAAAAGATTTTAGGAGTGCCTGGGTGGCTCAGTTGATTAAGTGTCTGACTCTTGATTTCAGCTCAGGTCATGATCCCAGGGTTGTGAGATCCAGCCCCACATCTGGTTCTATGCTTAGCATGGAGGTTGCTTGAGATTCTCTGTCTCCCGCTCCCTCTGCCCCTCCTTCTGCTCTCTCTCTCAGGTAAATAAAAACATCTTCAAAAGAAAAGATTTAAAAACAGATAAATACTTTAAGAAAAATATAAATAAGTACTATGCAGAAAGGAGGGAGACAATGTTACAGCACATTCAAACCTTGGGAGGTGAATTATATCAAACTTCCACAAATGGATAATGCTAATCCTAATAAAGAAAAAACTTCTAGAGAGAGCAGAAAAAGAAGAAATATTCCTTCATCCCTCTTATAAAGTCTATATAATCGTGAAATGGAAAATAGATACTCTAGGAAAAAAAAGAAATTTACAGATCAAATTTACTTGTTGACTATAAAAGCAAAAATTTAAACTATTATATTAGCTTCCCAAGTTCATTAGAGGAAGAAAAAGCTTGACCAAGTTAGGTCATTCAACAAATGCAAAGATGGTTTAATCTCAGGAATGAATAGATTTAACCCACCATATTTCAGTTCTTTCATTTAAAAAAAAAAACATTGATACAAGACTTAAATTGATTTCTGTTATACTAGGCATTGCTCTATGTGGTTTATATATTTACTTCATTGAACCTTCTGCTATCTCTGGGAGAAGATCCCATTTTGCTAGCATTTTTAGGTAAAGACTCCCAACATCTCTAAAGATGAGTTGACATTCACAAGATTATGTGGATGGTCTCTGGTGGAATCAGGACAGGAGTTCGAATCTGTGCCAGAACCAGTGCCCCATACTGACACTCCCATTATAAGCTAAAGGAAAAAGGACCATGTTCTTCTCTCAAAAGATATAGAGAAGGAAAGCACATATATTTCTAAATATATCTCCTAATTTCCTTTGCTTGTTTTCTGATCTTCTTTTCAGTGAGTTTCGCTATGGAGAAAATTTAATTTCTGTGTAATTCAATGTATCATTTTTATCTTTGTAGCTTCAAAAGGTATTTCTCATGGATAATTTTTTTCTCAAGGCTCCCAATTTTCTAGTGATAGTTTTAGAGTTTCATTTTTTTAACCTCTAAATAGTTGCTATATCTAGAATTTAATGATTAGCCATATTTTCCCATTTTTTTGAAGAATTTTTGCTACTGATCAAAAAGGCCAATTTTATTATAATCTCAATTCCCTTACACTCTTGGATCTCATTTTAATTTAAGATGCTTCTTGTTCCACTGACTGGCTTATCTATTCCTAAAACTTTGATAATACTATAATAAGTGTAATATAGTAACCATAATATAACATATAATAAATGACAATGTAATGTAACAAAATATAGTTTACCAAGGTCTCTTAACAAGGTCAACAGAGAACAAAGCTATACAATCATTTGAAACATTCCCAAAAGATATTTTATAAAATTCAATATTTATTTCCAATTAAAAAATAGCAAAATAAGAGATGTATGCTTCCACAATATGAAGAAATTATGTAATCAAATAAGAAAGAGGTAAATGGTAAAACTTCAGTAATACTGGCAATAAATGCAGGACAAGGCTAGGGTGCCCGATATAATGTTAAACAAAAACTACCATATCACATTGTTAAACTATTTTTTTAAGATTTATATAATAGATAAAATTAGACAGGGGATGGGCAGAGGGAGAGGGAGAGAATCTCAAGAGACTCCATGCTGAGTACAGAGCCCCAGTAGGGCTCAGTCTCAGGACTCTGAGATCAAGACTAGAGCTGAAACCAAGAGTCAGGAGCTTAACTCACTGGGCCACACAGATACTCCTAAATTATTACATAACATGGTTCTTAAGCACTGATGTGTTCAGTTATAAAGGAGAATTTTATTCTTAATGTCTGTATAGTTTTCCATTGCACGAATATAACCAGTTATTTAACCAATCCATTACTGATATGTATCTAGGCTTCTAGGTTTTTATGGAATTTTATTTTGCAAAATTGACTCCAAGACTTTCTTCTGTGTTTTATATCTTCGAAAAGAAACAGTATCTCCAGAGATTATTTGTCTGTGCTTGCTATGCTAGCCACCAGAAGATTGGCTAACTCTCAATTCTTCCCTTCATGTTCCTAGTCGGGACTATAAAATGAAAATAGAAGGCAAGCAGGTCATCTGCTTTGAGATTGAGATAAGATAAGATAGAGATAAGTCTTAGTGATAAAAATTTAGTAATGGTTAGGGGCACATGGGTGGCTCAGTGGGTTAAGCTCCTGCCTTCAGCTCAGGTTATGATCCCAGGGTCCTGGAATCGAGCCCCATGTTGGGCTCCCTTCTCACTGGAGAGCCTGCTTCTCCCTCTGCCCCTATCCCCACTTGTGCTCACATACACTGTCTCTTTCAAATAAATAAATAAAATCTTTAAAAATTTTTGGTAACAGTTAATAATATCAGCTCAGCACAGGGGCACCTGAGTGGTGTAGCTGGTTGAGCTTCTTGGTTTAAGTTCATGTTCATGAGATTGAGTCCTGTGAAGGGCTCTGTGCTAATCTGTTTAAGATTCTTTCTGCCTCTGCCCCTCCTGTTCATACTCTCGCTCTCTCTCTCAAATAAATAAATTATTTTCTTCTTTCTTTCTTTTTCTTTTTCTTTCTTTCTTTTTTTTCCCCACAAAATCAACTCAACACAAATATTTTTCCAGCTATATGTGAGTCTCTTGACTTGATTCTGTAAAGAAACAGACAAGATTCTACAGGATTGGCCCTCCACTGTTTCCAATAAGTTAAAGTGTGGCTGGGTGCCTAATCAAGACAAAATATAATAGCTACTTTTATCTCATGGCAAAATTTAGTGGAGTAATGAAGTGACTGTGGGTTTTTAATCAAAGGAACACAGTAAATCTTGTGTTGGAAGATAATCTTTCTGGTTTCTTTGTGGAGGTGAATTGGAAGGTGTCGACAAGAAGGGAAATTAACTTAACCAAATTTAAACTCATATATATTTGAGCATTAGTCAAATATTTGTGATCTATGTTTCTCTCTGATCATAACTTCTTCCAATTTATATACTTTTCTAATATTTGATTAATGGTTTTTTTTTTTTTTTTTTTTTTTTTTTTTTTAAAGATTTTATTTATTTATTTGACAGAGAGAGATCACAAGTAGGCAGAGAGGCAGGCAGAGAGAGAGAGAGAGAGAGAGAGGAGGAAGCAGGCTCCCTGCTGAGCAGAGAGCCCGATGCGGGACTCGATCCCAGGACCCTGAGATCATGACCCGAGCCGAAAGCAGTGGCTTAACCCACTGAGCCACCCAGGCGCCCCAGATTAATGGTTTTTAAAGATGCAGTTGACAATGATTATTTTTGTATGCATGGGTTTTGCCTGGGCTCTGAAGAAACTATCCTAAATTACCAGCTATGATTTTCACTTGATTTCCTTACAAAGAACAATTGAAATTTTTGGTTGTAAGTAGATTAGAATGTGAAGCTAAGAAGTCTCTTAGATTTCGTTAGAGGATTCTGCAGAACCCATTGCTGAAAGTTTGAAAAAACACTGGGCTTCTTGAAATTGATTCTTGTAGAGCTTTGGGAAAGATCACTTAACCAAAAGAATGACAAGGTTTCTTGTTCTGTTATTTGCCTTTTACAGGGAAACGTTGTTGAAGTTTCTGGACTCAATTTCCTTCCCCATGTATGAATTTCACTAACAATATCCAACTCCATTCTATCCCCATATAATTTCTGAAATTAAGCAAAATGAGTACTCAAAATTCATTTCAAAAAAATAAAATGAATGCATAACAGAATAGTTAATGCCGCAGGTCCTTTGGGAAGTTGATATTGCTTCTCATGGTAAGAAGTAGAATGAGTTTGGAACTGGAGATTACATGGTTTGAATTCTGGATTTGGAAATACATAATTCTGGATCAGTTGCTCAGTTTTTCTCAATCTTATTTAATGTCGACCTCCCAGAATGTTATTATTAATTTAAAATCACTTGCATACTGTAAATCATTTTATAAATCCTTGGTGTTACTGTTGTTCTTGAATAAATTCATACCTTAAGTAATGCCCTGGAAGACTTACTTACTTATTTGTTTAAATCATTTCTCTATTATTGGCTGAATTGTATCCCCCACAGATGTGGAAACGCTAATGCCTAGTATCTCATGTTATGACTGAATTTGGAGATAGTGCCTTTTAAGAAATATCTAAGGTCAAATGAGGTCGTATGGATGGACCCTAATCCAATGTGACTACTGTCCTTATAAAGAGAGAACATTAGGACTAAGACACAAATAGAGGGAAGACCATGTGAAGATCCAGGGAGTAGACAGCCATCTACAAGCCAAGGAGAGGCCTCAGAGGAAATCAGCTGTGCCGATACTTTATCTCAGACTTCCAGCCTTCAGAACCATGAGGAATAAATTTCTGTTCTTTAACCCACTGGTCTGTGGTACTTGGTCATGGTAGTTCTTGCGAACTAATACATTTTTTTTACAACCTCCTTGTCTTAAGTTGAAAAATCAATATTTGGCATCATAGCTAGAAAACAAAAATAACAACTAAATTCCTTATTATAGTTTTTCTTCACTATTTCCATTGCTATTGATTTCCATATTTGGGTTTATTTTCTGTAACTTGTAAACAGAATATTATGCTGATTTCTAGCCTTACTTCTAAGATACAATAAATGTGCAGACACTGAATAGATTTTGGAGAAATGCCACGAACAGTATATTATGTGCATGTGTCTGTGTGTGTGTGCATTCATATACTAATAACTTATATATTTCCCCTCTATTTTATTGTCTTACTTTGATCTAAGAGTTTGCTTTTGTGATTTGTACTATTGAATACTAATCACTGAGTTTAATTCACCAAAAATTGTCAATAATAATGATATGGGGAAGCATAAGGGAGAGTGATAGAAGGAGGAAGAAGAAATAATCAGTGAGAGCCAATACTGTAAAGTATTAGGATATTATTAATAAGATTAATTTAGTCTAGAAGGAATGATAATTAATATCACCAATGAGCCCATATGGTTTTCACTGACTGCCAGAGACACCCCTGAGTTCTGTCCTTGGTCTCCATCCATATGTTTACTAGTGTCTGGAAATTTCATTTGAACAACTACAATCGCTGGGAAAGGAATATGTCTCTAGAGAATCAACAGTAATTTTTCTATCTGATTAACAAACAATGTTGACAGGCTCTTTGGAAATCTTAGTCATATTCAAAAGCAGGAAAGCGTTAACTATTAAAAGTGGATGATGGGAACAGAAGACCTAAAGCTTTGGAGATAGATATCTCTGGGTTTAATCCTTACTTCTACCATTTATTAGCTGGATAACCTTGGGCAAGTTATATACAATTCCCTTACTTCAATATGTCAGATGGACATAATGATAGATGACAACATCCTTGTAGGGCTGTTAAATCAGTTATTGAACAAAAGTATGCAATATATAGAAAATTATAGGTTCTTCAATTGGTATTTCATTTTTCATTTTTCTTTACTATCCATTGAAAAAACAAAGATACACTTTTGTCTCCTTTTTGTTCACAACAGATACTTCATTGTTCTGAAATTGAAGCATTAAATAGAAGATAATCAACTGGCCTTATTATCATAGGAATAGAAGGAAAAACAGGTATTTTTGAGAATTCTAAATTATTATACAAATTTTCATTAGACAGCCATTTATGTTCACTACTCTGCTGTTTACAATAAAAAATTAAATTTAAAAGACATAGTTCTTCACTTCTAGGACTTTATAGTATTAGTTTGCAAATCACACACACACACACACACACACACACACACACACCTGGCCCATATTAAATTTTCAGAATTAAAGATGTTGCCTTTTAACATTTTCATTCAAATTCTTAAAGGCAAAAGGAGCAATGACTTCAGTGCACAAAACATGAAACATTGCACATGAACAAAATACACATGTATTTTACTTACATGCACTAATATTCTGCCATGTTTCATAAAGCATTGTGGTAGCTTATTGATATACACACAGTCTAATATCATTGCAAAAATATTTAATACAAGCAGTATCAGGAGAAATGTAGCTAACACATGAAGAAAAGAGTAGAGACATATGGATAGGAGGAAGTATAGTTACTTCAGAAGGAGGTCTAAGATGACTATTTTATCTTTGAGATTCTCTGCATATATAATGACATGGTAAACATAATTGGTTACAAAAGCCACATTATTTACAGGTGCCAGACTGCACATTAACAGTCTGACACCAAGGGATAGCACAGGTAAATGATTCAAAGATAAAGATTTTTAAATCTTTGCAGCTTGAAACCTACTAGAGCAGGTATAATGAGCCAGACACACACTTCAACATTGAACATACTGTTAATCACATATTCAGATGGTGTTTCAAAGTCATCGGAAGTAGCTTGGTGTCCCTGACCCTGACAGGTAAAACTGATCTGTGATATGTAAAACTTAAGATGTATTGATATCCATGTTTCAACCTCTGACGGGGAAAACCAAGTCACCTCATAGTGATAATGAAGAATGAAGTAAAAGGCAGGAGGATACAAAAGCCAAAAAAAGTGCTAGGGAGATGTCTGAAAAAGATAAAACAGACTAAATTCTGGGGATCTGGGGATTTGGTTTGCACACACTCCATGGAAATATCCCACCCTAAATACTGGCATGAAGGGAAGATTACTGCCAAGCCCATCATAGTGAAATCCTTCTGAATGTCCCTTTCATGTTGGCTTCACTCAACACTTAAAGGAAATCTTTCTATCAGGCAGAATCGTAACTGCCCAAAGGTTAGCCAAAAAATTCATACACTTTATTGAATAGATGGTGCTTATGAATTAACTGGTCACATCATTTCCCTCCCTAGCTCTGTCCCATGGGAAAGAAAACACACTCTGTACCAATGACAGGTGTAATAGGACCCCTTTCCCACTTGTTTCAATGATGGGCTATACGTTTTTCCCATCATTGCTCCATATCATGTGTGGCAAATGAGATGGTGAATGGTTCTATTACTGATTTCTTCATTCCATTGTGGTTAGAATAGATGCTCTATATAATTTCAGTTTCTGAAACATGTATTGATACACCACCCATATGGTGTATCTTGAAGAATGTTCCATGTGTACTTGGGAAGAATGTGTATTCTGTTGTCATTGAGCACAGTGATCTATATAGATCTCTTAGGTTTAGTTGGTTTATTGTGGTTTTCAAGCCCCTACAGCTCTGTTGATCATCTGTCTAGATGTTTTATCCATTATTGAAAGCAGGGTATTGAAGTTTCCAACTATTCCTATAAAACTATCTATTTTTCCCTTCAATCTTGTTAATATTTGTTCATATATTTGAGGGTTGTTTGGTACATATATGTTTATAGTTGTGATATCTTCTCGATGAATTGAACTTGTCATCAATATGTAATGCCTTCCTATGCCTCTTGCAACAATTTGTTTTTTTAATATGCTAAAACTTTTTATTTATTATTTCTTTATTAATATATAATGTATTATTTGCCCCAGGGGTACAGGTCTATGAAACATCAGGCTTACACATTTCACAGCACTCACCATAGCACATAACCTCCCCAATGTCCATAACCCAGCCACCCTATCCTTACTTCCCTAACCCCCAGCAAGGTCTCTGTGGATAGGTCTGTTTCCAGTCTAATATTTCTACTGCTATATGTTGTAGACCTCTTGTTCTGAGGTGCTTTCAGGGTTTCATCTTTGTCACTGAGACTTGTAAATTCTACTATTAGATGATGGACCTATTTTTATTGATTTTGAGGGGGATTCTCTGTGCCTCCTGGATTTTGATGCTTGTTCCCATTGGCAAATTAGGGAAATTCTTTGGTAAAATTTGCTCTAGTACACCTTCTGCTCCTCTCTCTCTTTCTTCTTCTTCTGGGATCCCAATTATTCTAATATTGTTTCATGTTATGATATCACTCCTCTCTCAAATTCTCCCCTCATGTCCAGTAGTTATTGATCTCTCTTTTTTTCAGCATCTTTATTCTCCATCATTTGGTCTTCTATATCATCAATTCTCTCTCCTGCCTCATTTGTCCTAGCAGTAAGAGCCTCCATTTTTTATTGCACCTAATTGATAGCTTTTTTTAATTTCAACTTGGTTAGATTTTAGTTCATTTCTCCAGAAAGGGATTCTCTAGTATCTTCCATGCTCTTTTTGAGCCCAGCTGGCAACTTGATAATTGTCATTCTGAACTCTAGTTCTGACATCTTACTAATGTCTGTATTGATTAGGTCCCTTGCCTTCGGTACTGCCTCTTGTTTTGTTTTTTTCTTTTTTGAGGTGAGGTTTTCCTCAGCTTTTGTTATTTTATCCAGATAAGAATAGATGGATGAAAGAACAAAATACAAAAAGGGTAGCAATGACCCCAGAAGAATATACACTAACCAAATCAGAACAGACCCCAAACCAGGGAGATAAGTAGGGAGAAAACACTTGATTTTGTGTGTATTTTGGTCTGTTAGAAGAAACTGTCTCCCAAAATTTTAAAGAAAGAAAAATTTATATATATACAAACATAAGGGTAAACACAATGAAGTAATGGAATATGACTGAAAAAATGAAAATTTAAAAAGATTCTAAAAAAGAAATTGAATAAGAAGTTGTTTGAAAAATGAAAAAAAGAAAGGAAGGAATGTGATCAGACTGGTGACTAGAATAAAACAATGTGCTAGATTTAGGGTATATTTTGATCTGTTAGAAGAAACTGTATCCCAATATTTTAAAGAAAGAAAAACTTTTATGTATACAAAAAATAAGATTAAATACAATGAAGGGATAGAACATGACTATAGCAATGAAAAATAAGAAATATTTTTTTAAAGATTTTATTTATTTATTTGACAGACAGAGATCACAAGTAGGCAGAGAGGCAGGCTGAGAAAGGAGGAAGCAGGCTCCCTGCAGAGCAGAGAGCCCAATGCGGGGCCCGATCCCAGGACCCTGAGACCATGACCTGAGCTGAAGGCAGAGGCTTAACCCACTGAGCCACCCAGGCGCCCCAATAAAAAATATTTTTTAAAAAGTATTGCTGAGGTAAAATAGTTTAATAAATTTAAAATAGGAAAGAGGAAGAATTTATAAAAATAGAAAAAAATAATGAAAATCTAAATTATTTATTTATTTATTTATTTTAAAGATTTTATTTATTTATTTGAGGGAGAATGAGTGAGAGAGAGCATGAGACGGGAGAAGGTCAGAGGGAGAAGCAGACTCCCCAAGGAGCTGGGAGCCCGATGCGGGACTCGATCCTAGAAGTCTGGGATCATGACCTGAGCCGAAGGCAGTTACTCAACCAACTGAGCCACCCAGGCACCCAAAGAATTTATTTTTAAAGACTAAAGAGTCATGGGAAAAAAGCCATGAATTTTATGTACGGTATTCCCCTAGCTCTGGAGTTCCACAGTTCTCATTGATTGGTGAACTTGGTCTTGGCTAGTTGTTCTTGATAATCTTCTGGGGGAGAGGCCTGTTGCAGTAATTCTCAAATGTCTTTGCCCAAGGCAGAATTGAACTGCCCTTGCCAGGGGCCAGGCTAAGTAATCTGCTTTTGTTTGCTTTCAGTAGCTTTTGTTCCCTGAACGGTTTCCGTATGGCTTTGCAGTACAGGAATGAAAATGGCGGCCTCCCCATATCCGGCCAGGAGGAACAGAGAGCTCAGGGGCCACATTTCTCAATGCATCCTCAGAGAAAAGCAGTCTGTCACTCCTGTCTCCCTGGTCTCCAGCCACATCCTGTGCTCACCTAGCCTGTGACTGATTATTTCTATCTCTGATGCATGGCTCCTTTGGAGTCTCCAAACCCAGCAGATTCCTGCAGCATGCTCCAATGCTGCTTCTCCCAAAGAAGGAGGGTGAGTCTCCCTGGATCTGCCACTTGTGGGGTCCCTGCTTGAAGAGTACTGGTCTGACTGTGCCTTGGATCATGGTTTCTGGCTACCCTGAGCTGAGATCCCCCTCCTTGGCTCCATCTCTCCAGCCAGCTCCCCTGCTCTAATACTTGGGAGCTCTGCTACACTCAGACACCTCTCATCTTGCTGTGAAACCGTGGGTCCTGAGACCAAACTGTCCCCATGAGGGCTCTACCCCCCACTTAGCCTCTGGAGTAACATCCCTCAGTGGAGCAGATTTCTAAAAGTTGCGATTTTGTGCTCTGCAGCTCTACCACTTGCTGGGAGCCAGCCTCTTCCCATATATCGCCTCGGATTCACATCTCCACATGTTCTGCCCTCCAGAAAATGGTCACTTTTCTGCCCCTAGAATTGCTGCTCTTCTCTTTGATCTCCTGTGGATTTTATAGGTGTTCAGAATGGTTTGATAACTATCTAGCTGCACTCCTCGTACTTGATAATATTTAGGTCTCCTACTCCTCTGCCATCTTGCTCCTCCCTCCTCTTGCAACAGTTTTTGATTGAAAGTTTATTTTTTGTGATATTATTGTAACTACCCCTGATCTTTTTTGGTATTTGTATGGGATATCTTATTTTATGGTTTTGCTTTCAACGTATGTATGTCTTTTGATCTCAAGGGAGGTTTTATAGAAAGAATATGTTATCTTTGTTTACCAGGAAATTTCCAGTATCTCTCCAATACATTCCTTCCTTGCCCAGTCTAACACAACTATATTTTATTACTTTTAATCAATTGTAATATGTATTGTAATTGTAATATGTGCATGTCTATATCCTGATTCTCCCAAAATGCATCTAAAGTTTAAAACAAAGTAGATGCAGACTCTTAGTCTGGAGGAAATGATATTTCCTAATACATTGTTTTTGCATTATCTCTGAGAAAAAGAAAGAAAAAGTTAGAAAAATTATGCAGGGCAATATGCATCAGTAAATTGAAACAAGAAATGAGGAAAAGAGCAGGTTACTAGAAAAGCAGGCATAAGAAAAGATAAAATTGCAGGCCAAGGAACGAGAAAAGACACAGATATGGGGAACATGGAGGAACAAGAATAATGAAAAAATGAAAATATTTGAGTGGATTTAAAGCAGGGAGTATTTGGTTTCCAACTCTCAGAGTGTTCCCATGCCTCTGAAAATTTCCAGTCTATTTCTAGTCAGTTTCAGAACAAATTGTGGTTTGCATTATGTTTAGAGAAGAGCACAGAGCAGCTACAGAGGCTAAGTGACTTTTCCTTCCCTGAATGAATGGGTAGGTATTCTTGTTCTGTTTCCCCACTGAATCAGTATTAGGGCAAAAAAATGCCAAGTATCTTTTAGTTCAGCATACGCTGCTTTGGCAATATAGAAACAAATTTGGCTAAATGATTTGGCTCTTCCAAATTAAAGTAAATAAATGTAGTGAATGAATCTTTCAACTTAAAGAAATATTCTTTAAAATCTATTAATGAAGGTACTTCAGTGGAGAATTGAAAACAAAGCATCCAGGTAAAGAGTTGAAATAAATATATACTTGGCTGTATTCCATTTGTTCTTGTAAACTTCTCTTTTTAATTTGAGAGGACAGTAAATACAGTATACCTGACTTAGAGCTAAGGAAATCTAAGCCTTCTCAGCCACGCTGTATTCTCTTGGGTCATTTAATAAAGACACAAGTTGGGTTACTAAAAAGAAAAAAAAAATTGTGGGGAAAAAAAATCAATCCTTCGGATACAAAGGGCTGCTCTTGAAAACATGTGGATTGTTGTAGTTACTTTGCTTTTTTGGCCTCTGAATTCTCAGTCTTAACCTTGGCCCCATGTGGAGAGTGACTTTTTTAACCACTTTCCCCATTACTGATTACATGCCTGTTGAAAAAGTGAAACCCACCCTTTTCCTGTGCTTTCACCCAGCCATCTTATCCAAAAATCTATTTGGATTGTTAGAGCTTAACCTTGTCTGGTAAAGGACCTATGAGAAGTTTCCTATTATTTGAAAAGTCAGTATTAGTGTATGTGTCTGCAAAGAAGGAAAAAAAGTAAAGAAGAGAAGATGTGGTTATCAAACACCCCAAGAGTGAAGCTGTCTATACCAAGGGTTGAAAGCAACTTTTGGAAAAGTCAATCTGTTAGAGTTTTTAGCCATCTTATTACATTTTATTTTGGAAGTAAGAAATAAATAATTATCAATTATCAAATCAATTAGATTGTCTAGTTTCCTAAAGACTCCTGTATTCATGTTCTATTATCTAACAACCAAAAAAAAAGTATCTTAGTTCACTTCCGTCCACCCCATTTTGTTTATAATGGCTACTTAAGGCCTCACCTTTGTTTGCTTGTGGAATAAGTTGTGGGGTTGCATGCTGGAGCCCCTGTGAGATGTTTAAATTGTGGCACAATTAAACTAGGATGGAGAGATCTGGGAAGATGGCTGTTGGATGGTGGCCAGCAGTGGGAGAAAAGAGATGGGTAGAGAGAAGAAGAGGAACTTTGTGGAGGGAGAAAATTAGATGCATAATTCTGTTTTGTTGTGTCATATAGGATGCAAGCTTTTCCTTCTCCATTTCTTTCAGTCTCTTCATTAAAGACTTCTTTCTTCATTCATTCTACTGAAGTAGGATTCACCGTTTTGTTTGAATACTAAGAATGCACTCAAAGAAGCAAATTTATGTTTGGGTTATCTTTGAATAATGTCATGAATTAGAAATGCAAATATTGGCCACTCTAGCTAAGCACGTTCTACTACCATGACCTTTTTGAGCCTATTCATATTTCTGATTAAGTCCTCTTCTTTCTTTAAGGTTGATTTCAAATCACATCTGAAATATACTATATTCAGCCCACAACTGTCCCTTGTCTTGCTTAAGCTCTCATTATCTGTAAAAACTCATTTTCAAATATAGAGACCATCCCATTTAATAAATTAGCTATTTCATCAGCATATCTTATCTCCTCAACACTGTGATAAGCTTCTTTGGGGCTGGAACTATACCTTTTGTGATTATTCTCTGTACTTAGCACTTATTATGACAATAAAGTGTGTTCAGTCATCTAAACATTATTTATTGTTAACCAAAGTATCTCAACTCAATAAACATTGTTTGAATGAGCAAATGAGTGGATGCCACATCAGGTGCCATCTTATGTGCTAAAACAAAAGACACAAAATGAAAAAAACAAAATGAACAAGTCAAAAGAGGAGCTCAACTTTCAGCGAAATAGCCTTTTGTGGGCTGTTCCATGAAAATCAAGATGCTCCTTAAGATATTTAGCTCTCAATAGCTGAAGAATAATGCTAAACAATTGAAATTTTCTCAGTTCTCTAGGATTTTATTCAAAAGAGAGATTCATAAAGATTTTCTAGATAAGAGATTTAGAAATCTCTAAATATTTAATAGTCTTCATTTCTGTGTGTTTTCTCCATTATCAAGTGCAAAAAGGTTTAAATAAAATTCATGATAATTAAAAATCAGACTTTATCTTTCTTACTTTCATGGTTTTTTTACAGTAAGCACCTTGTCCCCCTCCATCACTCTTTCTGATTTCCATTGGTGCAGTTCTAAAGTAAATTTTGCTCCTGATGGGTGGGATATAAAGGGTGTAAATGAATTATTTGTGTGTGTTTTAAGAATTCTTCAAAAACAGCATGGCCATGAAAAGACATCGAATAACATTTAAATAACAAAAAGAACTTCCTCAGAATTATTACTTCATTTTGGTTGGGATACTATTCGCTCTGGTTCGTTAAAAATTTCCCTGTGGAGTAATTTTAATTTTGTTTCTGATGGGGTCCTAGAACTTGTGGCAATATCCACTCTGCACCAGGGTTTCTTAATTATTCACCTTGCAGTTTCTGTTCTATACAGGGAATATAGGTAAATGACTGCCTGAACATATCAGCTCTGAGAATGATGGGCCTACATTTCACAGGTGTCGATGTTCTCTGTACCTGAGGCCTTAGATAAATATCTTCTTCTTCACTTCCCCATTCTTTTGAATGGACTGAGCAGCTCTTATAGCCTTTATACAGAGTACCAGCTCCTGAGTTTAGGTTTCTGGCTTCAAGGTGGTGTTAGATTTCTAGCTCCAGCCCCTATATGGATAAGGTCCAGACGAAGCTGAACATGCGGACATCAGCCTGCTCTTCTCTCTCTGGCCTTAATTTCTCTCTTAGTTTCTGAACAGGAACTATCCCTTTCTTTTTTCCAATCTCAGCTTTTAACTTTTTTATATGAACCCAGAATTTACCTATATTTCCAGTAGGAGAATTACTTTAAATGGACTTACTCTGCTATCCTACTGGCATGTTTGAGATCCAAATTACTAGCTACTTATTAGGCATCATTACCTGGATATTTCAGGCACTTAACACTCACCATGTTCCACAAAGCCTTCTTTATTGTCAGTAATTTTTTTGGAATCTGGGTGACATGAAATAGAATTAAACTTAATGAGTGGCCCCAGGAATGCCTGAAAGTTTGTTTAGCAGAGCTTCCTGGGCAGGCTGAAACAAGAAAGAAAAAGCAGAACCACATTATTATGGCCGAGTTTACTCCCAGGATTCCACGCAGAGCTCTCTGCAAAGTAAGGCTGGGGTGTAGCTTATGCCAGAGTTCACAGTGGAGGTGACAACATTTCATGCTACTTCTCAACCATGGGCCAACTTCATCTCCAGTCCACTGAATACAATGGAAACCTTGAAGGAACAACAGTGCATTCAGAGGTGTATGACTAGGAAGATGGTAAGCAAGACCTTGTCAGTTGCAGTGGAACCACTTGCAGTAAATGTGGTTTGAACTACATTATTTAATTTGACCAACCAGAGTAATAACTTTCCCTTGAAAGAAATGTTGCTAAGTATATAAGAAAAATCAAGGTGGCATAAGGAGATGAAGAGATTGGGAGTTTGTTGCTTTCTCACCAGTTATCTTTTCCTCTGACCATGACTTTACCTTTGAGTTCCTTGTCCTGGGTGAGGGCAACCCCAGCTCCACTAGAACCTCTGGAGTTAACTTTGACTTCACCTTCTCCTTCTATCCCTCTCCCATATGCAATCAGACATAGATGTTATTCATTCACTGACAAAATATTTTTTGAATATGACCATTTCTCCTCATTCCCACTGCTACTGATATTGTCACTGCCTTAATTAAGGCTTTTTCCTTAAGTATGCTGGACTGTCATATTGAACTTGCTGTTTTTAGTCCTTTCTCTTATTCCATATAATCCCCAGGACTGCCAACCAGAATTCATTCATATATATATATATATATATATATATATATATATGAGAGAGAGAGAGAGAGAGAGAGATACCTGTATATACCTATGTATGGATTTAGATATGGAGATAGATATATATGGAGATATATATACATGGAACGTGGTGAGTTTTAGGAGCTGAAATATCTAAGTGAAAAAATCTAATAAATAGCTAATAATTTGGATGAAAAGCAGAGTTAGTTTTTCTTTTGGTAAGAGCTATCAGAGATTAGACAGATTGATTAATTCTATTTTTCTGAAGAAAATAATCCAAACTCACTAACAGACCACACAAATATTTTCACTGTTTCTCTAACTGATTAACTTTTCCTTATCCTTTGATGTGTGTCAAATAGCCTTTCCTTTTCCTTCTGCATGCTGTAAGTGCATCTTCTAGGCAACATCACACTGTAATCATTTATTTTTTTTATGTCTGCCTCTTCCTTTAGACATGGACCAACTTTAAGAACAGGGAGCGCATATGACTTAACATTTTACACTTTATCGGGGAAGTAGTACTTTGTCTAAAAAAGGAACATATGCTAAATATATTCAAGCATTTAGAGATTATGATTTCCCACAACCAAAGTGGCTATGGATTCAGAAGTAAGCAGTTTATCATTAGCCCATGAGTTCAGGGTCAACTTATACATGATATCTTTATTTCACCAGTATGCTAGGAAGATGACTTTTTTCTTTTTTCAAGATAATCTCCAACCTAAGTCACACAGGAAAGGAGAAAAGGAAATTGAATATCTTTCCTTTATTTCTGTAATGGAGAATTATCGAGGAACTTGCTTACATAGAGTAGCGATGATTTTTCACGGGTAAACATGTCTTTCCTGTCTCTTGAGGGCACGCAGAGTAATGTTTGCTTCCTTTTCAGACCATAAGATTCTAGTGCTTAGAACAGTGCCTAGAACATGGTATGATCTCAACAAATCTTTATCAAATACATTATTCTAATATTTTCTTTCCAGAAATAAACCTGACCTTTATGTAAACTCCTAAGCATGTGTTACACTTTCCATTTGCTTGCAAAGTTGTTGTATGCCCAGTAATTTAATTTAGTTAATTGCTCTTCAAAGTGCTTTGGAAAACCCAGAATATAAGAGGCTGTATGTAAAATCAAACACTTCCATATTCCATGGATTCCAAAGCACTTCACAGATTAATGACTTAAACACTATAGGGCAGTGAACACATTGGCAGAGAACAAAACTACTCCCTGATTTGCTTTAGTTCACTCAAAGCAGTGAAAATGGTTTATAGAAAAACAATGTTTTAGGGCACTGAGGTCTCCCTTCTCTCCCATTCAATAAATGCCATAAAATCTGGTGTTTACATAACCAATCTCTGGCCAATGTCTTGGCTTAGATTATTGATGACCTAATAGCTTCACAGCTGGGAAGCCCCTCTAATGCTAATTATCAGTAATGTATTTTTGGCTGTCCAAAGCAGAGTGTGAAAAAATAATTGGGACTCACAGGAAGGGATATGAAGTAAAAAATTACTAGTGCACTTACATGTCATAATTAGTGAAAATTCTTATCTTTTGTAAATCAATGCTAATGGATTTAGAGATTCTAGTAACATTAAACAGTAAGACAATTTTGTGATCAATTTATATGTGTCTGTCTCATTAGATTATGAGTTCTGAAAGTAAATAACCATGTCATTTTATCCTGCACCCCATAGACTGACCAATGTCTGGCACAGACTAAGTGCTTAGTAATAGCAGCTACTGTTACTTTCCATTCATAGCGTCTCTTATTCCAGTTCTGTGAGCTTGAGGCAAAGCCTACCTGGAAGGTACAAACACAGGGCTTTGATAACCCAGATATCTCATATATATCTTTTTCTATTGTCTTTTTCCCTAAAATTTTAGTCATATGATTCTGTGTCTTGTTATGTTTTTGATTGAATGCTGGTCATTTTATTTGGCTTTGTTTTTCTTGGTGGGACTCTTGTTTTGCTTCAAACTATTTCATCCTACTTTGAAAGGAAGTTCTTCAAGTTAAAAATTGAAAGTTGATGTCAGATATGACAGATATCACAAAATCTATAAAACTGCATCATTTGTCTTTTTAATACTTTTTTCTTACTCTTTTAATTACATGCTCTAATTATTTCCTCATATGACAACACGCATATTTTATGTACATACTAAGACATGAGCTATATATTTTATATATACATATATTTCTTTTAGCATGGTTGATTAAAATTTGCTTTCAGGCATTAATAGATTAAAAATTTATTTCAGTTTCAAATTTCTTATTGATATAACATAAATTTTATTAATTGTTAAATTTAAGAAAACCTCTATAGATTACTTACTTATAAATGCTACTATTACAAATGCATTATTTGTAATGCACAAAAACCACAGGTTTTTGCATTATAGAAATTCTGATAAATAGTTTCACGCAATTTCCATTATATATAAACATACCACACTCCATTATCAATCAAATATATTTATGACATGAGAAAATGTCTGTTTTGACTAAACATTGATGAGAACTCAGACTTTTACTTATGTTTTACATGTCTGATTATTTGAAGTAATTTTTTCACAGAACAGCTTCTGACTTTATACTTTTCAATTGCTTTCTTTCTTTTCCAAATTAACATGCTTGCAGAGCTGTGACATATAGGACATGGCCATATTATAAAATTGCCTTTGTCCTTGTACCTCAACATTCTATTGCTAGTTAAGTCATTAGAGTTAGCAATAGGAGTATTTCTGGAATTCATTCCCCTAATGGGACAGTAAATAGTCAATTATACATGGTAGTATCTGAAATCACGTAATAGCCTCAACTCAAACATCCCCTTAGCTAGATCCCTCCCCCCACCTCCAAATCCCATGGTTATTTTAACAGAATAGAACATGCAGGGAAAAAATGGATGAAGGACCTCAATGTGCGAAAGGAATCCATCAAAATCCTTGAGGAGAACACAGGCAGCAACCTCTTCGACCTCAGCCACAGCAACATCTTCCTAGGAACAACGCCAAAGGCAAGGGAAGCAAGGGCAAAAATGAACTATTGGGATTTCATCAAGATCAAAAGCTTTTGCACAGCAAAGGAAACAGTTAACAAAATCAAAAGACAACTGACAGAATGGGAGAAGATATTTACAAACGACATATCAGATAAAGGACTAGTGTCCAGAATCTATAAAGAACTTAGCAAACTCAACACCCAAAGAACAAATAATCCAATCAAGAAATGGGCAGAGGACATGAACAGACATTTCTGCAAAGAAGACATCCAGATGGCCAACAGACACATGAAAAAGTGCTCCATATCACTCGGCATCAGGGAAATACAAATCAAAACCACAATGAGATATCACCTCACACCAGTCAGAATGGCTAAAATCAACAAGTCAGGAAATGACAGATGCTGGCGAGGATGCGGAGAAAGGGGAACCCTCCTACACTGTTGGTGGGAATGCAAGCTGGTGCAGCCACTCTGGAAAACAGCATGGAAGTTCCTCAAAATGTTGAAAATAGAACTGCCCTATGACCCAGCAATTGCACTATTGGGTATTTACCCTAAAGATACAAACGTAGTGATCCAAAGGGTCACGTGCACCCGAATGTTTATAGCAGCAATGTCCACAATAGCCAAACTATGGAAAGAACCTAGATGTCCATCAACAGATGAATGGATCAAGAAGATGTGGTATATATACACAATGGAATACTATGCAGCCATCCAAAGAAATGAAATCTTGCCATTTGCGACAACATGGATGGAACTAGAGCATATCATGCTTAGCGAAATAAGTCAAGCGGAGAAAGACAACTATCATATGATCTCCTTGATATGAGGAAGTGGTGATGCAACATGGGGGCTTAAGTGGGTAGGAGAAGAATCAATGAAACAAGATGGGAATGGGAGGGAGACAAACCATAAGTGACTCTTAATCTTACAAAACAAACTGAGGGTTGCTGGGGGGAGGGGGTTTGGGAGAAGGGGGTGGGATTATGGACATTGGGGAGGGTATGTGCTTTGGTGAGTGCTGTGAAGTGTGTAAACCTGGTGATTCACAGACCTGTACCCCTGGGGACTAAAAATATATGTTTATAAAAAATAAAAAATTAAAAAAAAAAAGAACATGCAGGGAACACAAGGGAATACAATGGAGAAAAAATTGGAAAAGAAAGAGACAGTGGTCTTAATGGATTGAAGTCAAGCTATCTCACCTTTAAAAATTTTGCAAAAACATTTGATTACATGAACTATTGTTGAGGATTTTTCCTGGGACTTAAAAAGTACCCGTAGAAGTGTGAAGTGTAGAGCACTGAGGCTTAAACTTCATTAATGTCTAAGTAGGTCTGTCTTCAGATGTAGTGGTTGAGAGGAGTTAAGGGAGAAGGGTTACAGAAGGAATGATGAGTTATTAGAAATGAGAAGAGGATAATTTTTTTAACATGAAAATTGGAAGAACTAGCTGAATGGAGTGACTTGGGTGACTAAGGAAGAAAGATTAAAGGGAACAAAAATTTGCCAAAATAAAAAGTCCACTGAGAAGGATGTAATAGGTAACATTTTCTGGTTACTTACTGCATGATTGGCCCTATTTAAATTCATGCTTCCATTTAACCCTTGTGACATATATGTGAGGCTGGTGATTATTATGAGCATTACAATAATGCTAATTATTATGAACCAAGGCCTTGGCAGGTCAGTAACTTGCCTAACTGCACAGGTAGTGAGGGATAGCCATGAACTTGAACTTGGGTTTGTTTGGATTTATTGTCTCTGCTTGTAGCCAGTTGTTAAAATGGAAATGCATGAGAAGCTAATTGCCATAGATATTGAAGATATTAATTACATTTTGGAATAACCACCAATATATGAAACTTATTTATTTTTCACATTTAATTATTACCATAAGTTAACACATAAACATCTACTACTGCCATCCTTGTTTTGAAAATCCAAAACAAAACTCCTTTCATCAATAGTATGATTCTGCTATAGCAGTAAGAATTAAAAAACATTTAATCATTGGCGAATACTGAAGGCTCTTAATAATACCCAGTTACAAGGCATGAGAAATGCGATGAGAAAAAATTAGCTAATGTGTTCAGAGCTTTTTCAATATCAAAAAGAGTCTCTAAGGTTTTAGCATTATATAAAATATTGGTTAATTATCAGTGGTTTGGAAAGAACAATTTCAGATTTTCTGGTCTTACAATATTGAAATTCACAACCATAATGTTTTCCACATTGACTCTGTGAAAGATGAAGGAAACCCAGGCATGTATTTCATTTTCAACTGGACAAATACCAAAACAAGGCAAAATAAAAAACACAAGTTTGTTTGGAGTTTTTATTTCTTCCAAGACAAATGTAGAGGTTATTTTTATTTCCTGATTGGGAGAAAAGGAGTAGACGAGGGCAGTATTAAGAATTAGACTAGCAGCTAGACTGTCAGTCCCCACCTCAGACAAACTACCCTTACACCTTTTGTCAGTGTTGTTAACAGAGACTGTTATTTCACTAATCCTTATGATCCGATGATTCCTTTTTTTTTTTTCCCCATGTTTCAGGGCACAGCAGGTGAGAGAGTGGATTTGTTAAGCTGGGTGAGTTTATCCTTCTTTTATGTGTTCATTCAATTTTATGTTCATTTACTTATTGTACACATATGGCAATAGAAGCTGCTAAAGCAATCACTGTTAGCCTGCAAAACAACAAGGCACAGAAACAGATGTCTTATTTCTGAGATTTTTTTCCCCCCAGGATTATTATGATTAAAGATCTTTCTCCCCGCCCCCTTTGAAGAGAACCAGGGGCTGCTTGCTAGAGGTTTTACTTAATGAGTTGGAAAAAGGCTCACATATCCCCCCATTAGGGCAATCTACCCCAGGGCAAACAACCCATGAACATTATGAATTTATTTTATTTTTCTATCCTCTCAAAGGTATCACTCAGCCTGTTTGAATTTTTAAAATGTACTGTCACATTTCAAGATTACATGGATGAGAAGAAAACAGGCAGTAAGCTCTTTGACATTGGTCTTAGCAATATATTTTTTGGATCTGTCTCCTCAGGCAAGGACAACAAAAACAAAAACAAACAACCAAAACTACATAAACTAAAAAGATTCTGCCCAGCAACGGAAACCATGAACAAAATGAAAAAGCAATCTAATGAACGGGAGATGGTATTCACAAATGATATAATCAAGAACAACTTTCAATATCTATTTAAAAACAACAACAACAACCCCACAAACAATCCAATTAAAAAATGGGCAGGGAACCTGAATAGATATTTTTCCAAAGAAGACATACAGGTGGCCAACAGGGACATGAAAAGATGCTCAACATCACTGTCGGGGATATGCAAATCTGCAATGAGCTATCACCTCACACATGTCAGAATGGTTATTAAAAAAACAAAAGAAAACAAAACAATAATAAATAAGTGTTGCCAAGGATGTGTGTCAAGAGAACCCTTGTGCATTGTTGGTGGGAATGCAGAATGTGCAGCCACCATGGAAAACATTGTTCAGGTGGCCCAAAAAATTAAAAACAAATTCTACTTCTAGATACCCATCTGAAGAAAAAGAGAACACTAATTTGAAATGTACATAGCCTATGTTCTTGCAGCATTATTTACAACAGCCAAGATGTGGAAACAAATGTCCATGATAGGTGAATGAACAGGGAAAATGTTGTGTACACGCACACACAAATACCCCAGAATATTACTCAGCCATAAAAAAGAATGAAATCTGGCCATTTGAAACAACATGGATGGAACTAGAAGGTATTAATCTAAGTGAAATAATGCAGAGAAAAACAAGTACTGTATGGTCACTTTTTTAAATTTTAGCAGTTTTCATAGGAATGTTGTGATATCTCATTATGGTTTTAATTTGCATTTCCTTAATAGCTAATGATATTAAACATCTTTTCATGTGCTTATTTGCCATCTGTATGTTCTCTTCTGTGAAATGTCTATTCATGCCTTTTGTCCATTTTCTAATTTGATTTTTTTTAAAGTTGAGTCTTGAGAGTTCTTTATATATTATAGATCCAAGCTGTTTATTTGATATCAGACGGCCTGTGGATGTCCAGTTGTCTCAGTAGCATTTGTTAAAAAGTTCGTTTTTTCTTCATCGAATTGCTTTTGTACTGTTGTCAAAAATAAGTTGGGTATACTTGTATAAGTCTATTTCTGGTTTGTCTATTCTGTTCCATTGATCTATATGTCTGTCCTTCCACCAATGCTCCTAAATTTTGAAATCATGTAGATTAATATCTCCCATTTTATTCTTTTACAAAATTATTCTCAGACCTCTTGCTTACCATTTCAGTTTTAGAATAAGCTTCTCTATGTCTAGGAAAGCCTTAAGGGTTTTAATAGTCGTTGTGTTAAGCCTATTCACTTGGGAACAATTGACACTGTCTTGTCTTCTAGTCCATGTACAAAGTATGTCTTTCCATTTGTTTGGAATTTTATTGATTTCCTTCATCAATATTTTGTGATTTTTAGCAT
Organism: Mustela lutreola; assembly: GCF_030435805.1. Lineage (NCBI taxonomy): Eukaryota > Metazoa > Chordata > Mammalia > Carnivora > Mustelidae > Mustela > Mustela lutreola. The sequence goes on along the minus strand of NC_081301.1, from coordinate 80,203,418 downwards.
ATGGATAATACAAATGATTTATTAGGCTTATATCTAAATATTTGATTTTATTTAAAACCACTATAAATGGCATAGCATTTTTTAATTTAGTCTTCCACGTGTTTGTTGTTAGTATGTGGAAATACAATGAACTTTTGTATTGATCTTGTACCCTACAAAATTAACTTACTATTTCTAGGAGCATTTTGTAGATTCCTTGGAAATTTCTCCATTTAGATAATCAAATCATCTATGGATAGAGACAGTTTTATTTCTGTTTATTCAGTATCTCTACCTTTTGTCTTTTAAATAAAATTCTAATTTTTTAACTTTAAAATTTATGTATTTATTTTTGTTTATTATTCTGGCTGGAACCTTCAGTAATAATTGTTAAACTAGTGAGAGTAGTGAAAGCAGACATTATTACCTTATTCTTGATCTTACAGAGAAAGCATCCAATCTTTCACAATTAAGTGTAAAACTAGGTACAGGATGTTTGTAGATCATCTGTATGAGTTTGAGTAATTTTTCTCTCTATTTCCAACTTGCTTAGTTTTTTTTTTTTCCTTTTAAGATTATGAATGGGATTGGATTTTTTCAAATGCTTTTCTGCATAAATGGATATAATCACATGAATTTTTTTCTTTAACTTATTGGTATGGTGGATTACAGTGTTTGATTTTCAAATATTTAACCAACTTTGCTTAACTGGATAAATCTCACCTGGATATGGTACTTTATTCTTCTATATATTTCTGGATTTAATTTATTAATATTTGGTTGAGGATTTTTACAACTAAATTCATGAGAAATATTGGCCGTTAGTTTTCTTGTTTCTATACTATCTTTGTCTGCTTGGTATCAAGGTTATATTGACCTCATAAAATGAATTAGGAAGCAGTCCTTCTACTTATATTTCTTATAAAAGTTGCATAGAATTGGTGTCAATTCTTAAAATCTTTGGTAAAATTGAAATCACATAAGCCCGAATATTTCTTTTGGGATTTTTTAAATGAAAAGTTCAGTGTTTTTAATGGTAGTAGAAAAATTCAGATTATCTATTTCATCTTGGCTGAGTTTTGGAAGTTTGTTGTTTAGAAGCATTAGTTCATTTCTATTATGTATTGAGTTTATAGTGTAGACTTGTTCATTATAACTTGTTCCTTATTATCCTGCAGGATATGTCATGATATTCCTCTGTACATTACTGATATTTATAGTTTGTGTTTTCTTTTTATCCCTCTAGATTTAGTTAGTCTTACTAGATTTTTATTGATTAGATTTTTTTTCGAAGAAACACCTTTTTGTTTCACTGATTTTTCCCTATTATTTTCAATTGCATTATTTCTCCTTTTATCTCTATTATTTCCTTCCTGCTGCTTTCTATGAGTTCATTTTTCTCTTTTTCTAGTATCTTTATATATAAAATTAAAATACTACTTTGAAATATTTCCTTTTTTCTAATTTAGTGTTATAAATTTCCCTTCAGCATTGCTTTGCTTCATTCCATAAATTTTAATCTGTTATATTTTCATTTTATTTAATTGATGCATTTTTTAAAAATTTCCTTGAGACTTTCCTTTTGACCCATGAATTACTTGTAGTGTAGTTGTCATGTAGTTGAAGATTTTCCTGTTGTCTTTCTGTTATTGATTTCTAGTTTGATTCCATTTGAGTCAAAGAATACAGTGTGTATGATTTCAATTCTTTTAAGTTTGCTACTGTATGTTATATGACCCAGTATAAGGTCTATAAGTGAATATTTCATGAACACTTGAAAGAAATATGGAGTGTGTTTTATCAGTATTACTTAGATCCTGTGGATTTATGCTGGTGTTCAGTTCTATATCCTTGCTGATTTGCTGTCTAGCAGTTCTATCAATTGCTATGTTGAAGTCTCAAATAATAATCATGAATATTTTCTATTTTTTCTTTTAGCTCTTTCAGTGGTCACTTCATGTGTTTTAAAGTTCTGTTATTTGATGCATACATATTTAGCATCACTATATTATCACTTGGTCCTGTTATCCTTATGTAATATCCCTCTTTGGCTCTAAAGTCTACTTTATTTGTTATTAATATAGTTGTTCCTGTCTTTTTTGATTAATGTTCATATGACATATCTTTTTCATCTTTTTACTTCCAATCTACCTATACCATGTTTGAAGTAAATTCATTATAAAAGTACAATATCTCTTTTTTATTATTATTTAATAGAGCGAATGAGGGAGAGAGAGAGAGAGAGAGCATGAGATTGGGGAGGGTCAGAGGGAGAAGCAGAATCCCTGCTGAGCAGAGAGCCCAATGTGGGACTCAATCCTGGGACTCCAGGATCATGACCTGAGCCAAAGGGAGCTGCTTAACCAACTGAGCCACACAGTCACCCCCAAAGATCTCTTAAAAAGCTGACAATTTCGGCCAACTTGGGGAGACCGGCTCAGAAAGTAGAAATATTTCTTGCCAGGTCTCTCCAACCTTCAGTGCCTCGTGACTGTAGACCCTACCTATTGTAATCATCCACCATTCATTCCTCACTGGCTCTGGCTTCATGTAATTGATAATAAGTCTTTCTGGGTTCTGTCCTGGGTGACATGCTCAATGGACTAAAACAATATCTTAATATCTTATTTCATATAATTTGTCCTTAGTATTGTCTATCCTGAGGTCTTCATCTGTGTCCACAGTCACACCTTATCTTCTGATACTACTACTAATACCAAAGTTAATAGGGTAAATTTGTCTCAGTGCTCTGAAATATTCCTTCAGAAACAATATGAGACCTATCACTGGGTTTTAGCACCAGAGTAGAACTCAAATTAGTGTCTCTATTTGAACCAATTTACTTGGTTAGGAAATTTCGTTTTAACATCTATTACACAAGTAACTTTGCGTGTATAACAGAAGTATTTTTTATTGCCTAAATTATCTGGAAATTATTTAGAGTCTTCATTTCAGTGGAATACAGAGACTTCCTGTGTTATGATTATTTCATTATATTACTTATAAAATGTAAATTTAGGCTTTGAGCACTAGCCAAGAGTAGACAGAAAAGGAACTGAAAAATTAAGAATTGGGAAGGATTTCTGATGGAATAGAGACTTCATAAAGATTTGATTTTTGAATCAATAACTTGTTTTGTTTTACTTCCTGAAGAGATCTAAGACTTTTCAGATCTGGTATTTCATTCTACTGAGTGAATGATGTAGGTTTTTATACTTGGGAAAAGTGGAGCAGGTTGATTGTGCTCAGATCACACTAATGCTTTACAGGAATAACTGAAATTAGAACACAGACTTCCCAATTTTCCTGTCCTATGCTCTTTTTGGTGGGTGCTGCTATCTTCTGGGCTTGGCAATAATCATTTTTGGCCTTTACTTCTCTAGGCTATTGTGAAGTGATTTTGAGTTTTGTTAGCTTTCTTATGAGTTTGTACTAAATTGTGTCCATAAAAGTAGGCTGAATTCCTTGGGGAGGGATGATAGCTGTAGACTGTGTTATTACTTAAAAAATGTTGTGTTCGTTACCTTGTTTTTCCCTTTTCTTTTGTCCGGCTGTATCCTGAACTTAAAGAATATATTCTCCAAAATGAAAGACGTGCATCTGGTGGAAAACACTAATTTAAGGGATGAAAATTCCTGGCGATTGCTTCTGTCAACCTTTAATAGTACATACTGAGCTTCATTAGTAAATAGACGACTCAGATCTTTCCCGTGGAACAGATCACATAATCGGCCTTTGTGTTGATTTTGCATTCCGTTCTTTAGAGACAGAACAAATTAGAATAATTGGCTGCTACAAGGAAAAGCACAAAGAACTTTTTTATATTTTTGCAATGCTTCCGTTAATAGAGGTTGGAAATGAGATCGGAGGTATGAACATGAAACTCAGGAGGGCAATGGGGAAAGAGTATTTTTTCTTTAAAAATATTCTTTCCTTGTTGGCCCAGGAAAGGGAAACAGAAGAAATATGAAGCCAAGGAGAATATAAAAGAAATACTATGATTTTTGTGTTAACAATGTGAGTGTGGAATTAGTAAGAATCAGGAACAATCCTTTTCCACCAAGGACTCAGGAGCAAATGAAACCATAAATACTCCCTGCTCTTAGAAAGCCCTTCGAAGCAGTAATCACAGAAGGGTAAAGGCAATGCATCAGGGCAGAGGTGTTCAGAGCAAAGGGATGGAAGGAGAACGAAGGGAGAGTGGATATTTTTAGAGCTGTCATTTGGAAATTTACCTGCTTCTGCTTCAGTGCCGCTTTGCAACCCTATTGGTCCAGGAGAAATCCTCAAAGCTGGGGAAGCCATATTTTAAAATAATAGGATTAGAGCAAGTGACTTTAATCAAGGTCTCCTTAGTTCAAGAGCACGGAGGAGAATATGGCAGAAGAGTGAGACCCCAAGAAATTGTTCACTAAGTAAATTTTCTCCAGACTTTGCTAACTGGTAGAAATTGGTCATTGGATTATGTCCCTTGAAGAAAAATAAAACTACTGAAAGCAAAGTACAAAGAACATGAGGCCTATTTAGGAAACAACCTGTATCATTCGGTCACTTGAGGATGATGACAGCATTGGCAGCGACTTATGAGTCCTAATATTTTATAATGAAGGCATTTCCCTGAGTGATGAATTCTAGGTGGGCCTGAAGGGAGTATGTCTGCTTTAGCATTTTACTCTTAGTGCCCACCGTTTATTAGCATATAATGGCAGGTTTTAAAATGAATATTTGTTAAAAAAATATTTGTTGATTGTCCAAATGAGTGAGTGGATGTATGTGATTCATATTCTATTTGCTCATCCTACGCCCTATGGTGGATTTCAGCATCAGGCCAGTTTCTGCAGTGTAGGTTGGCGTTGTTCCCCCGTCTTATGGATAAAGATCCCACATCATAGGACATTTTGTTGACATCCCACAGGCCTCAAAGGAATTACTTAGCAAATAATTGTACTAGATTCTGTTTAACTGATAATTCATAAGCTGTCTAATACATTGGCAGTTTGGCCAGTCCTTGGTGGTTCTAACAATATCTGCAGGATCAGGAAGGCATAATCACAATGGCTTAGAATTTTGGAGCCAAAATAATCCTCAATATTTATTGCTTTGATTTAAAGTGGACTATTGGAAAAAAAAAACAGATGTGCGGGGGCACCTGGGTGGCTCAGTGGGTTAAGCCTCTGCCTTCGGCTTGGGTCACGATCCCCAGTGGGTTAAGGCCTCTGCCTTCGGCTTGGGTCATGATCCCCGGGTCCTGGGACTGAGCCCCACATCGGGCTCTCTGCTCCGTGGGAAGCCTGCTATTTCTTCTCTCTCTGCCTACTTGTGATCTCTGTCTGTCAAATAAATAAATAAGTAAATAAATAAATAAATAAATATCTTAAAAAAAAAGTTTTGGGCACAGTATGACACTTTATGATTTAGCATGAAATCTGAGAAATACAGAGGCCATCTGAAGCCTGCAATAGTAAAGTTCCCTCATTGTCTTTAACCAAAGAGTCTTCATTGGTAATGCCTTTTTATTCCTCCTGATATTTAGGTTAATTTCCTATTCTCTTTAAGGAAGTAATGGTGTGGTTGGTATGAGAGATGGGGTGGCTCCCAACGGTTTAAAGTATTATTTTGCCTCAGTGTGCAACTACCTAAGGATGAGAGCAGATCAGGACATTACAGTCAGTGTATTATGTGTTTAGTTATGTAGTTTAGTTATAAACTTTTATAGGTTTGTTTTCTATGCAAGTTCGTACACTCTTTTTGAGTGTTCATAGATAAGTGTTTTGTAACTTTGGAATACTTGGAGTTATATACTGTGGTTTATAGTCTCTTCTTAGGAAAGAGAGAGCCCAGCATAGTTCTTGTCCGCATAAAGCACTGCTGTGTTGAGAGTCTTTGCTTGTGTACTAATATATGATTCCACAGCTGCTGATGACAAGGAGAGGAATAGTTAAACTGCAACGGGTAGCAGAAGACTCTATGATTTACTCTTAACATAATTATTGTGAAATTATACAACTGACAAATGATCATTGTAGAAAATTTGAAAAATTCCTGCATATAGTGAAATCAAGAAAATTTGGTGGGGGGTGCAAATATCCGAGTGTAAAGTTGTCCACAAATATCAGTGCTTTCAGTTTCCACTACTTGAAGCAGACTGCTCTTCATAAGACTCTGTTTATTTTATTTTATTTATTTTAATGACATTTACATCTGGTGGACACACACACACACATACACACACACCCGATTTAGTAAAAAATAGAAAGGTGTCTTAGAGGGCTCCATGGAATAAAAAGAAAGGGAAAAGTCAATATGCAGAAGAGACATGGAGTAGCATCTTACTTGCTTATAGAAATTCTGATGATAATTGCTCTTTATAGATAAAGTAATTCATGGGGAGTTGAATCCAAGAAAAATGCATGGATTTCAAGCCTTCTTAAAGCCAGGTATTTCCTTCCACAAAGGCAAGCATCCATTGCTGTGCTTTCCTGGTTACTTACCTGACAGGGCAAGAGCGTTGTTGGGATTGGCTCTGCCAGAAGGAGGGTGTGTCCCACATTGATCGGCATAAATGACTTCAGACTCCGCTGTGTTACATAGATTTAAACCACTCTATTTTTGACAGATGCTGCACCTTCATTAATTTTTAGAGCTACAAACTGGCAAACAGCTCCGATACAATAATTGTTCGGCTATTCTTCAGAGCAGTTGCAATTTGATAATTAAAGAGCAGGTGGGCGCCTGGGTGGCTCAGTGGGTTAAGCCACTGCCTTCGGCTCAGGTCATGATCTCAGGGTCCTGGGATCAAGTCCCACATCGGGCTCTCTGCTCAGCAGGAAGCCTGCTTCCTCCTCTCTCTCTCTGCCTGCCTCTCTGCCTACTTGTGATCTCTCTCTGTCAAATAAATAAATAAAATCTTAAAAAAAAAAAAAAAAAAAAATAAAGAGCAGGAAGGTGTTGATTCTCTCTTTGGTTTCAGAGTGAAGTGGTAGTTGGAGAAGAGGCCCAAACAGAGTGAAGAGGGAATGTGAGGCCAGCAGTGAAAAGCCAGGTTTAAATTAAGATGACGGGGCACCTGGGTGGCTCAGTTGGTTAAGCCTCTGCCTTCAGTTCAGATCATGATCCTATAGTCCTGGGATCGAGCCCCGCATTGGGCTCCCTACTCAGTGGGGAGCCTACTTCTAACTGCCTGCTTGTGCTCTCTCTCTCTCAAATAAATAAATAAATAAAATCTTTTAAAAAATTAATTTATTAATTTCAGGGTGCCTGGGTGGCTCAGTGGCCTCTGCCTTCAGCTCAGATCATGATCTCATGGTGCTGGGATCGAGCCCCACACTGGGCTCTCTGCTCAGTGGGGAGCCTGTTTCTGCCTCTCTGCCTGTTTGTGATCTCTCTATCAAATAAACAAATAAAATTTTAAAAAAAATTTATTAATTTGTGAGGAGGTGTGAGGAATCTGCTGTTATAATATTAAAAGGATCACCATGAGGCTTATCCGTGATGAATTTGCATTACAACCTGCTGAAAGTAATGGCTTTTTTTTTTTTTTTTGAGGTAACCTTGATGTTAGGGAAAATAATGCATTTGGAGTTGTAGGACCATTTCAGACAAAAGACATATTTGATTACAATGATCCTTAACTACAAATACCTTGATGAGTCCTCTCTAAGCTCTGTTATAGAGATCACAGCACAATGACAGTCTGAAACGGATACTGAGCACCAGAACCTATTCATATGGTCATTCAACAAACGTGTATGCATCCCTTTTCTTGCCAGCCACTGTTCTAGGCATGGAGAGTCCTTGGTGAAAAACAACACTCCCAAAACAAAGGGACATATATCCTGGCTTTCGCAGAGACTGGATGGATTCTGACAATAGATTATTTTTTAAAGGGGGCCCAAATAAATCATAACTGTGCAAATGCAACCAGGTGATATTTTCACTTTATGTCCGTGCTCCTCCTTCCTGTTCACATTCATGCCGATCATTTCTCCTGCAGGGGAAGAAAGAACCACAGGAAACAACAATGTCAAATCTCAGCTATTCATTTTCAAAATAAATTTTTCCAAATTGTAGGGGAGACAATAATTTAACTGTTAAGGTTTATAAATCTCAAAAAGCTTGATTTTTTTAAACTGTAGCCAAAATTTATCCTATAAATAATAGCTTCGTTAAGCATCTGTGATGATGAAAATGCTGGGGTTTTTTTTGTTTTTTGTTTTTTTTTTCCTACACTTGACTTCACTCTATTGGGAGAAGAGCAGAGAAGAAATCAAGGTAATGGTGGTGAGTTTTTCTGATAGAGAATTTTAGCATTTTAAAATAGGCTGAATAATCCGAGGGATATGTGAGAGTGGAAAGGCCCTGTGCGTTATTTCCAGTCTGGATGAAACAGCACCTTTTCTTTGAGGTCTTGAGGGATTTGTTTTGCTTTGTTTTGGTTTTGGTTTTAATCAACCCTACTGAGCTGTCATTTACACTCAATAAAATACACATATTTTTATTTTTTTAAGGTTTTATTTAATTATTTGATAGAGAGATCTCAAGTAGGCAGAGAGGCAGGCAGAGAGAGAGGGAGAAGCAGGCTCCCCACTGAACAGAGAGCCCGATAAGGGGCTCCGTCTCAGGACCCTGAGATCATGACCTGAGCCAAAGGCAGAGGCTTAACCCACTGAGCCAAAGTACAAATATTTTTAATCCAAAGTTAAGTGAATTTTAACATGTACAAGTGTGTGTAACAACTACTCCCATAAAGACAGAGAATGAGTCTAACACCTTAGAAAGCCTCCTAGTTTTTTGCAGACATCTCCCCATGTCCCACCCCAGGAGACCACTGATTTGTCCTATATAGATTAATTTTGCCTCGTCTAGAATTTCTTGGAAATTGAATAATACAGTAGGTGCCCTTTTATATCTGGATTCATTTGCTCAGTACATGGTTTTTGAGATTCACTCATCTGGGGGATATTTTAAGCGGAACTTTTGCTTGGCTGGGTGATTTTCACTGAGGGCGTCTATAGGTCCATCTAAGCCTCACACATGGCCAGTGTTATTCTTGGCTTAATATTTGTCTTTCCTAAGAAGTATAAGATTGAAGCCAGGAAGCTGGTCACTATAAAGGAGGTGACATGTTTGTTGCTGCATAAATTTCTCAGCGTAAATTAAGCTGTTGGTCACTATTGTGTTGATAATCCAGGAGCATACTCTTCCTACAGAAACCTTGTTAGTATAAAACTTTTAAAGACAGCTGTCTTAGTCTTCTAGTTTTGATTATTTTGGAAATATTTCTGGAAAATTCAGAGTTACAACCTGTAAGAAGCAGTTATGCACCTGAGAGCTAATTCTTCTGCTAAAGTTGAGTCATCTGACCTTTACTACATGCCCTCTGATAGAACACAGACGGCCTTGCAAAACAGTGCTCCCTTATTGGATAAAAATATAGAGATTATTTAAGATGAATGTACGTATGCAGTAACATTAAAAAAAAAAAAAACAAAGATTCTTTCCGAGTCTGGCTTATTGTTTTCAGTTAAGTTTCTGTGGCATGCGCTAATAATTTAGGGTACTCAGGTTAGTTTAGGGTCCATCCTTTATAATCCATACATGCCTTTCTGCTTCCTGCTCCCTTCTCTTCCTCCTTTCCTTCCGTCCATTCTTCCTAACTTCTTATAGTGTGCCTTACTTTCCCCTGAATTTGTTAAAATGGCACTTAGTTGGAGGATGTGAAAGGTGTGTGTCATTCTGCTGTCCAGAATGCATGTTGACCAACCTCTATGTTGAGAAGAGTTTTGAATTTACCCATGGTAACCCAGAGTCTTTAAACAAAGGACGTAGTATATGGGTTATCATATCCTGACAGGCATGTAGAATTCATAGCAATTGCCCTCAAAGAGCTTACCTGCTAAATACATAGGAATGCATCTAATTATGGCTTTATTGGCAGCTACACCTGCATACACTGTCTATTTTTTTTTTATATCATGATCATCCCCTGCTGTTTACCACTGTATACCTTGCTAATGGTGTGGTTTCTATGGCTTGTTAATTTCATGGCCAAATAATGTCATAATTTATAGCATACTTTAGTGTGGAGAACAGAGACTCTATAAATTCTTATGCATTCCCCCCACCTTTGGAATGTATTAAACTGAGATCAGGCGAAGTAATAAATTTATTTCAAATGTACTTGATAGCTAAACATCAATTAGGACTGACAGGCAGTATTTCTTCTTCCAGCAATAGTAACTGTTTTTAAAGACCGAATCTCTGAACGGGAGTTACTGAGCATGGGAGTCAGTTCACTGGGATCACATCTTAGAAAAACAAAGGAAAACTTGGAGTGGATGTGTGTGTGGCTTTATTCAAATATTGACTAATCAGCCACGGCTTGACTAATTGAATTCGTCAGAATCATTTGGTATTTTATTAACTCTCTTCCCTTTACTCCCATCCCATGAGAATGGATTATTAGGGTTTTAAAACATATGAAGTCATCTTCCTTCCCTGTAATTAAACTCTAAGAGTACCCTTTACTCAACTAATGTTGCTTACTATCTTTTAGAATAACTGTGGTTTTTTAATTCTCTTGAAATTTGAAACAAGCCCAAAGCAATCATTTCAAGAAGCCACCACATTTTAGAGTTTTAGAGAGAATTTAGAATTAAGGACAAATGCATTATTTTATGGCTAAAGCACCCAAAACCTAAAGTAGGAAGAGGGACAGTCAGGGTCAAGGATAGGGGTTGAAGGTCAGGCTTCAAGCTGAGAGCAGGTCTGCAAGGACTCAGACTGAGCAGTTCAGAAAGCAGAAGGTAGACCACCAATGTTCTAGGAAAGCTGGCCTGTGGGATTGCAGGCAGACAGTGGGGGACCTGGGGCCGCTCGGTTTCTGCAGTGGACAAAGGCTGCCACCCCACCTTTGGAAAGTGCCACTGACCGCAGGGACATGAGCAATCGATTCCAGTCAGACTGAGTAAGCAGGTTAGTCTGACTCATTCGGAATTAACGTTAACCTCAGATACTTCTTGAGAAAGACTTGAGACAAGGGCAAGTCCAGGGCAGTCTCTAAACCCATGCATGCTCTCTGTTTAGTGGCAGATTGCTTAAACCCTCAGTGATTCCAGTATTTTTATTTTATTTCTGTACTTAATTCTAACAGTCATATGGTTATTTATTTTTTAGAAGATGTTTAGAGCACAAGTAGTGGGGAAGGGGAAGGGAGAGAAGCAGGCCCCCTGCTGAGTAGAGAGACTGATGAGGAGCTCGATCCCAGGACCCTGAGATATGACCTGAGACCAGGGCAGAGGCTTAAGCCACTGAGCCACCCGGGCATCGACTTTAATAAACGAATAACTAAGATCACAAAAAGTACCAAATATATGTTATGCATTGAGGATGGCAGAAGTGGAACAGCCTTGAATCAGGTACCTATAAAGGGTGATCTTGGGAAATAAGATTTACCTCTTAGAAAAGGAGAGCAATTCAGTAGGAAGTTAGTGTCTGATACCTAGTCTCTGTATGTTTATAAGTTGGTTTCTAATTCTGTTTTAACGACAGATCTCAGTGCGACAAATTAAAGTTTACCTCAGTGCTATCTCATGGGCATATTGTGAAGTTTGTGTGAGAATAAGCAGGTAGTAGAATTGGTCTTGCAGGCAGCTCTAAACTGTTTCTGGAACACAATCTGGGATAGAAGAAAAGGAGGAAAAAAGAAACAAGGGAGAAAGACAGCCAATGATGCTGGAATCTCTCATCTGTATTGTGGGTTCTCTGCTTGAAACTAAATATAGAAATTTCTCAGTTGGGGGGAGGGGGTGCTGGGTGGCTCAGATCATCATTCCAGGGTACTTGCTCGGCGGGGAGTCTGCTTCTTCCTCTCCCTCTGCCTGCCACTCCCTCTGCCTGTGCTCTCTCACATTCTGTCAGATAAATAAACAAAATCTTCTAAAAAATTCAGAATTTTAGGTTTACTGATTGTTTTTTTGATCATTATTTGTTTTCACTTTGGGATTTCTCTTTGCTGTTGCATCGGTTTTCTCTGCTAGCTTTATGCCATCTTCAGTTTGAAGAAGCACGCCTGTCTCATTTCCCTTTACATTATCCATACAAACTTTGAACGATGACCCTGCATTTTCAAGGAAACGTTAAATATGCCAATGGACGCATTTCTTAATTTTAGGAAAAAATGTACTGGAAACGATAGCTTAGATATCCTTTCTTCAATTTGTAGTTTGTTTAAAAGAATTCTCCTAATGTTCAATACCTCATTGCCGACTAATGTAGCCAAACTGAAAAATTCCTACCTATTGGTCAGTGCGCACTAGTCTGTATACATTTCTGCAGGTATGATTATAATAGAGTAACAGTCCAGTTTGCTGACTGTCTCCAAGAAATCAATTATTTCTATTGTGATTCAGTTGGTCCAGTGGATAATTATCAGAGGTGAACGTCTAAAACTCTAGTTCCTTTTCCAGTCACTTTCAGTGTGTGATCCAGGCTGGTCAGACCACGTGATTTTTTTCATTTTCAATACATTCCTTTGGGTACAACCTCAAAGTCTATGATAGGAAGATACTTTAAAATAAATTTGACATACATGTATTTTAAATACAACAGCTATTATTAGAGATATGGTTTTTCACTAGGTATTTCTTTTTTTTTCCCTTGGCTTATGAAAAAAAGAAAAAGTAGAAAAAGGGCTTGCTTTTCCTTTCTGGTTGGTTTGCTAGATGTTTATGATCACCATAATAAATGTTAAATTTTATCTTATATCTTAAAATATGATCCGAATTAGCAATGGAGATTGTACTATGTATAGAGCCTGTGATATAAATATTTCCTAACTTCAAAGAACATGTAACCTAGAGCAATCATGGCAACTGTATTTGTTTACTAAGTGAAATATTAGTGAGATGCTAAAGTGCTATACAAGCCTTGAACAGCCAAATCAGCTCCAAAAATAGATGTGCCGATTTTAAAGATTATTTTTTAAGACATAACTACCAACGTTTTTCTAGCTACATGTGGAAATCAACATAGCACAAAAAAGGTATGGGTTTTATTCTAAGCAATTTAGCATTTTGGCATTCTGAACGTCCTCCTAATGAAATTAAATCCAGAAGGAGGTCTCTCTTCACAATCTCTTCAGTGATCCTTGCTCATCAGCTATATTTCCCGTAATCACAAAGGTGGTACCAAGGGCGAGAAACTCCAATATTATTAAAGTTTCATAAAACAAAGAAAATGTTAAGAATATAATATTCCCAAACTGACAAAGTTCTTGAAAAATAATTTCAAGTCAAGCATAAATTATTTTCTGCTTGTCAAGGGGCAAAAATATTTAGGTTGTGTTAATGAATGGTTAAGTTTTAGAGGGGAGAGTGGCCTTTAAAAATGACCAGCCATTAGGACGCCTGGGTGGCTCAGTTGGTTAAGCAGCTGCCTTCGGCTCAGGTCATGATCCCAGCATCCTGGGATCGAGTCCCGCATCGGGCTCCTTGCTTGGCAGGGAGCCTGCTTCTCCCTCTGCCTCTGCCTGCCATTCTGTCTGCCTGTGCTTGCTCTCTCGCCCTCTCTCTCTCTGATAAATAAATAAAATCTTAAAAAAAAAAAATGACCAGCCACATAGGGGCTATTTTTAGTCAGACAAATTTTAAAATAAAATTAAAAATTCACTTCCTCAGTTGCACTAGCTATATTTCGAAAGTGTTTTTTAGCCACATGTGGCTCGTGGATGCTGCATTAGGCAGTACGGATATGTACATTTTCATTTTCACAGGAAATTCTATTGAGCAATACTAAAGATAGACCTAGACATTCACAAAGAAGGCAACCAAGGGCTCAAGGACATAATCTAAGTTCCCCAATGTTCATGTAATCATGTTTTTAAAGCAAAGCAGAAAGACACAAAGGAAAGAGTAACAAGGCATTAAAGAAACCCAGTAGTTTCTGGAACTTCCAACGTAGGATTTAACAGTACATACTTAGTTGTTAACAAAGTGAAGCTCCTGATAGTTGGCAGGACCTATATGCCTGCGTTTGGACATTTAAAATTTTATGCGATGAATTTAATAACAGAAAACATCTCAATGAACAGTTGCCAGATCCGTATTTTTAGCCACTGCTGTGCTTCCAAATTATTTTTATCACTTTCATATGCAGGGCACCACTCTGAAATGTAATAGTTTATCTGACCCAGGAAAAATCAAGGAATCTTGTGGGGGGTTGTAGCTATATTTGAAAAGGTTGATTTTTAAATGTATCCCACAGACTGGCCCGGTTTTAAAAGGGATTCCTGCCATACAATCAAAATGTGAAATCTTTTCTCACCTTGCAGAAGTCAAAAACAGTCCCTGAATTTTCATTATTTTGTTGAAATCTGAATATTATTTTCCCATTCTCTAACTTGTTTTCATCACAGTGTGATCAGTTATTGCCAAGGAAAGCAAGGTGAGATTTATCAGTCACAGTTTGCTTTAGGTCCTCTAAATAATTGAGCCCTTGGGAGGAACGATCCTCATGTATTCTTTTTCGGTTGTTTTAATATTTTTAGAAAAAGTCATTTCAGTATGTTTGGTTCTGTTGCAAGGCTTCTGTGACATGCTTATCCTCCATAAAGATCCAGAGAGCCTGTGAGTCAGGGGATAAGGAAGGGTAAGAAGACAGAGTGGGCCATTGGGAGAGTCTTCATGCTAAGATAAGGACCATGTTCTAAAACTTCCTTAAAGTGGGACAGGGGCTGCACACCTGCCCATGATTAAGCTAGAAAAAAACCCAAACCATCGAGAAAATGAACACCTTAAAGTCACATGATCAACTTTCCTTCTAGAAATAAAAACTGTTTTCATTATTAATTCTCCTCCTCCTGTCCCAGAAAAGAGGTTGGAAGGCCGTGGGTGGGAATTTGGAAGTAGATTTTTGGCGGAAGTGGCAAAGGCAAGTTTGAGTACACTAGCCTGGAACCAGTAGATCAGAAAAACGAAGCCAGTAGATAGAACTAGACTGATTTGTTTCTGTATCCAAAGTCAAGATTCATTGTTTTCCCTTGTGGACATACAATTGCCCTAGCATCCCTCATTACACAGTCTTCTTCCCACTGCACTGAGTGATACCTGTCATAAGGCAAATAACCAAATGTATTTGATGTGTTACTGAGCCCTCTCTAATTTTCCATTGATTTACTTGTCTGTCAGTATACCCAAACTTCGCTGTCTTAATTACAGTAGCTTGATAGTAAGTGTTACAGTATGGTGATACTATATATTCTATAACTTATAAACTTCTATATATATACTATATATATATATAGAGAGAGAGAATATATATATACTATATATTCTATAACTTGTAACTTCTAAAATCTTCTTCAAGGTTGCCATGTCTATTTTTGACCCTTTACATCTCCATATACATTTTAGCATCTTTATCACCATTAACTGGTTACCACTACTCACAATGAAACCTGGTTAGAATTCTGTCTTGGATTACGTTGAGTCTATGAACAGTTTGTAGAGAATTGATATCTTCGAAATAAGTAGCATTCCAATTCCTGAACAAGAATGTATACTTCCATTTATTTAGATTTTCTTTAACTTCCTCAATAATGGTGGGTACTTCTCTTCTTTGAGTATTGTTCATGATATTTATAGATTCATTATAGGTATTAGATAATTTGGGATTCTATTAGAACTTGTATCTTTAAATACTTTATTTTCTAATTGTTTGTTTCTGGTATAGAGGCCTACAATTAATTTTGTATATTGGCTTCTTATCCTGTATACTTGTGAAATTATCTTATAAAATCTATTTGTTTATCTATAAATTTGGGGGAATTTTATATGTATAAATTTCAACATGGATAAATGATAAAAAAGTCCCCTTCCCCATTATAATGCCTTTTATTTCCCTTTCTTTCTTGTACTGCCCATCTAATCCTCCCACATAATAGAAAGTAAGGTCATGGTCATCATTTTATTATTTCCTATCTTGGAGTAAAGGCTTTATTATCTTAACCATAAAATTTTGCCATATGATTTATATGTAGATACTCTTTATTAGATTCAGGAAGTTCTATCATTTTTATTTTTCTCTGAGATTTTAAAATATTTCAATGTTGAATTTTATCAAATTATCAAACATTTTCTGCATTTAAGGAGATAATTTTATTTTATTTGTTATTGTGTTGAATTTTACTGATAGAATTTTTAATATTGGGGCGCCTGGGTGGCTCAGTGGATTAAGCCGCTGCCTTCGGCTCAGGTCATGATCTCGGAGTCCTGGGATCGAGCCCCGCATCGGGCTCTCTGCTCAGCAGGGAGCCTGCTTCCCCCTCTGTCTCTGCCTGCCTCTCTGCCTACTTGTGATCTCTCTCTGTCAAATAAAATAAATAAAATCTTTTAAAAAAAAAAAAAAAAAAAAAAAAAAGAATTTTTAATATTAAGTCATTCTTGTTTATTTTAGAAACAAATCTTTTTTTGCTTAATCATTTTACTGTTTTTGTATGTTTTCTTTCATTTAATTTTATTGTCAATTTTTGGTATCAAGTTTATGCTGGCTTAATAAAGAGTTAGAAAAATATTCCCTCTTCCATTTCTCTGGTAGAATTTTTCTAAGATTTTTTTTTTTTTAATATTTGGGAGAATTTACTGGTGAACCCATATGGTTCTGAGAGGTTATTTTTTAACAAGACATTTTAAATTACAAATCCAAATTCATTAATAGGCTTAAAATTATCCTTTAAATATCTCATGTTTTTTAGGTATATTATTTTATTCAAGTGATTTGAAAATTTTTAATTATCAAATTTATTTATTTAAAACTGAAATATCCTTTCTATATTTTTAATTTCTGTAGGAACAACAGTAATCTTCCCATCTTCTTTAATTTATATTGTTAGAGATTTTTTTTTATTTTATTTTTAAGATTTAAAAAAATTTTTTTTCTTAATTTGACAGAAAGAGATCACAAGTAGGCAGAGAGGGAGGCAGAGAGAGAGAGGGAAGCAGGTTCCCCGCTGAGCAGAGAGCCCGATTGGGGCTCGATCCCAGGACCCCGGGATCATGAACCAAGCCAAAGGCAGAGGCTCTAACCCACTGAGCCAGACGCCCCTTGTTAGAGATTTTTAGATCATACTTAACTTTTGAAAAATCATTAGCTTTTTAATATTCTCTATTATATGTTTATTCTCCATCTCATTTTCTGCTCTATATTTATTTCCTTTTTCTAAAATTTTGTGTTTAATTTGCTACTATTTTTGAAAATACTTTGATGTATATTTATTCATTTATAGTTCTTTCCTTCCAAACTAAATTTTATATTTAATACTTTTAAATTTAATACTTAAATTTCTCTGTAACCACAACTTTTTTGTAATACGCAGGTTTTGATATGAAATATTTTAATTTCATTAGCATTCAATTAATAAAATTCTAATTCTATTATCACTTTATACTCAACCTGTGTATTTATTAGAAGTGTTTTAACATCTTAATATTCAGAGAAATATTGGTTCTATATTTCTATATTTCTTATTTTGTTCTTCCTTTAAAAAAATCCTTTTAATACATTCAATCTCTGACTTGTGTTTATAAACAGAATATGTGTATTTTGTATTTGTGCAGTGTTTTATGTAAATTTTAGGCCACGTTTTTTAATGATATTCAGTTTCCCTATAATTCACTGATTTTTTATGTTCTATGTTACTACTACAGTAATTTACATTTTTCTATTTGTACTTAGTTTTTTGGAATTTCTCTTTGTATATTGCATTGAAGTTTAGATTTATAATAATTTCCTTGTAAGTTTACACTTGGTTTCACTATCCTGCTTCATCTTTGTGATACTTTTTGCTTTCAAGTCTCCATTAACGTTAGATTAACTTCTTCAAATTTATTTATTATTATCATGATATAATTTTTCTCTGTTAGTTTTCCATCTTTTTCTTTCTTTACAATAACTCTCGGCTTTTGTATGTGACATTTAATTACTATTTTTCTTTGTTTCAATAATCTTTGTCCTTTGGGTACTTAGATTTTGTTCATCTGAAAACTTTCTCATTTTATCTTTTTTTTCAAATGACATTTCTGTCTCTAGAATTCTAGACTGGCCATTATTTTTTTAAAAATCTTATTCCATTATTTTCTAGTATCCATCATTTTTGTTGAGAAATAGGCTGTAATCTTAATCCTATTGTTGCTTCTTTGAAAGTATTATCTCTTTTTTACCTCTGGCTACTTTAAGATTTTCTATTTTTCTTTGCTATTTATGAACTCTACTGTGATGGTCCTGGGAATGTTTTTCTTTGTATTTACTCTTTTTGCTATTTTGTTGTGCTTATTGAATTTCTGGCTTGATATATTATTTTTTAAATTTAATTTAATTTTTTCCAGTATTCCACAGTTCACTGTTTATGCACCACACCCAGTGCTTCACGCAATACATGCCCTCCATAATACCCACCACCAGGCTCACAACAACCCCACATGCCCTTCCCTTCCAAAACCCTCAATTTGTTTCTCAGAGTCATATATTCTTTAGTTTTGGAAAACTCAGCTGTTATTTCTAAAATATTGCTTTCTCCCCATTCTCTCTCTCCTTTTTTATTAGACTCCAATTAAACATATGATAAAAAATGTTTACTATGCCCCATATGTCTCCAATGCAGTCTTCTGTATTTTTTAATTTTTTATGTTTTTCTGCTTCAGCCTTAATATATTTACTACTCTATCTGAAGCTCACTTATCGCTCTTCTCCAGTATCCACTCTACTGCTGAGTTTTAATTTTAGTAACCATGTTTTTTAATTCTATCATTTCAACTTCAAACATTTCATAGTTTCTTCTTGTCTGTTAAATCCTCCACCTTGCCATCTATTTTCTTGAACTGGCTCATATTTATTAAAATATGTATGAAGTTTAATAATACCTAGGTCATTGATGTTTCTGACATGGTTTGTCATTTTTATTTTCTAAGTTTTATTTGAATTGCAGTTAGTTAACATACAGTGTAATATTAGTCTCAGGTGTATAGTTTAGTGATTCAGCACTTACATACAACTCCCGGTGCTCCTCACAAGTGCACTCCTTAATCTCCATTGCCTGTTCAACCCATCCCCTCCTTCCCCTCTGGTAACCATCAGCTTGTTCTCTATAGTTAAGGGTCTGTTTCTTCATTTGCCTCTCTCTTTTTTTCCCCTGTGATCATTTGTTTGGCTTTTAAATTCCATGAGTGAAATAATATGGTATTTGTCTTTCTCTGACAGACTTATGTTGCTTGGTAGTGTACTCCCTAGCTCCATCCACGTTGTTGCAAATGGCAATATTTCATTCTTTTTATGGCTGAGTAATATTCCATTATATGAATATGTATGTGTGTGTGTATATATATCTTCTTTATCCATTCTCAGTTAGTGAACATTTGGGCTCTTTCTACATATTTGGCTATTTTAGATACTGTTGTTAATTTTTTTTTAAAGATTTTATTTATTTATTTGACAGAGAGAAATCACAAGTAGATGGAGAGGCAGGCAGAGAGAGAGAGAGAAGCAGGCTCCCTGCTGAGCAGAGAGCCCGATGCGGGACTCGATCCCAGGACCCTGAGATCATGACCTGAGCCGAAGGCAGCGGCTTAACCCACTGAACCACCCAGGCGTCCCTGTTGTTAATTTTAATTCTTGTCATTTTCTTGGCACTCTTGATGGCTTTCCAGTAAATACCAGACTTGGGATATGAAACATTGTAGAGAATCTGGACAATGTTATTTTCCCCTGGAGAGAAGTTCCTATTCTCTGGTAGGGAGCAGAGGGGCAGATCACCTTAATAACTGAACAAACTTGATACTAATTCTCCTTTTTTGTAAAGTTCAACTTAGATCTGTTTCATCAACCATTCTAACACACACACACACACACACACACACACACACGGACACACACACACTTTCAATGATCCCAATTCCTATCCTTAGTTTTCCATTGGTCACTCTTCCTTGGAGGGGGTCTCTGCATCTCAGTTTTATCTCCCCAGCATGATGAACTTGATAAATCTTTATTTTGACTTCAGTTAGCTTTTGCTTACCTTCTCAGTGTCTCACCTTATCTACCTAAGTTGAAAATACCTCAAGGGAACACAGTTGTTGAATATGCAGCTTAATTTTCTGAACCTCTCTTCTCTCTGTGGGATCTTGGTTCTTAAAATTCTAGCTGCTTGTTATCTCTAGATTCCCACTTTGGTCCCCTAGTCCCAAGATCTACTGGCTTTCTCTTTCTTAAGAACTGCATTCAGTCTTTTTCAGAGAATTTCAGACTCTTACAGTGTTTGTTTGTTTGTTTGTTTGTTTCTAAAATCTATTTTTGATTGAGCTATAGTTGACATACAATGCTACATTCAGATACTTGTTCTTCATCAATATTTGCTAAATACCTAGACTAGAAAAGTGGGTACAGAATGTTATTCTTTCTTCAGTTTGTTTCCTTTGGCATCTAATGCTCACAATCAAAAGTAGCTTATAATTATTCTGCTTTTTCTACTGGGTTTTTCCAGGGTGAGCTGATACAATTGGAAGCAGAAGTCCCTAATCCATCATTTTTTTAAAAAAAAGCTGTTTTGCCATTTTTTTGAATTCTATGATTGCTTTCTCCTGTCTTCTGTAGCCTTTTCCTACCAAGTAATTCCCGTTTTCACAGATTATTTTAAGATTAAAAATTATAATTAGACTACTGTGTTAATTTTGCAAAGAATTAATTTTGCTTTGAACAAGAAAACAGAGTGATGAACAGAATATGGAAAATTTCTAAAAATCTTTTTCATTTCTGAAAAGCAGTAACTATCTTTGCCATAATAAATTAGTTAACTATGGAGGAGAACACTGTATAAAATCAGCATTATTGAATACAATCAAGTACTCAAAAACTGTCTCTATTTCCTACCTATGTCACCAATTCCCAAATAGGAGCAGTGAGTTATGGAATGGAGCATCTAGTGACCTGTCATAGTAACTCTAAATATTGGATGAGTGAAATTGTAAATGAAGAAATTTTTCTAGAATGTATTTAGAGGGTTTGTTCCTAACGAACTTCTAGAATAATAATCAAAAGTTTAACCCAACAACACATCCTGAAAGTAAAAAACAGTAAAATTTATCTCATAATAATTTTTTTCTGATTTTGTTATGTGATTCTCAGATTCATAAAAAATTATTTTCATCTGGAATTCACAGATCTTCTTATTTTTACTATGGGATCAGTGACCCTACATTTCAGAAACTAAAACCAAGGCATATGGCAAAATAGCTAAAATTGGAACAATTCCCCATAACATATAACTTATGAATCTATAGAAGACAGTATTATATTTCTCTCTAGATCTGGGGTAAACTTTTCATACCTGCCAATCTAATTTGACTAATGTATTGTTTTTACAGTGCATTAGTGGAAATTAAATGGTAAATTCAGTCAAACAGTCATTCCATACATCAAAAAGAAAAATCAGTCAACACAACTGTCTGACTGAAATGAATGAAGAAAACAGTTCAAGGCAAACAATTGTCCCAGTAGACTTGTATAAATACGAAGTGGTGTCATGTGCAGAATTAATCTTTCCCCACCCTTAACTGGAGAACACTCCGCCAGCCAATTCAGTCACTCAAATAATCCTGAATTTTAATATTCCAGTTTCATTTACTCTCAGTTAATGGTGACTGCCCTTCCTTCTCCTTCATCTGTCAATCAGTGGAGAATGTCAGAGCAGGAGAATAGTAATATTGGCATATTGTAATGTACTGCTCTGAATTCTACAGCTTCAAAATTCTTCGACTAACTCAATGATGATCTTAAAGAGTCTGGTGCAGAAAGGATATGTGAATTGAATGATAGACCACCTACCATCCCTTCCAGCACTGACATCCCTTATTTCTCACTCTATTATATCATAAAATACTCATGAGGAAATTTTTGAGTGGTCAGCAGAAATAGGGCTCCAAAGCAGGCACATTGAGAAAAAACGTTGTCATCTATGATCGCCTTTGAAATTGACTTGTCTTTTACTCGTGAACCAGAATTAAATGTCTGTGCTATTTGGCTAAAAGTCAGAGAATTGGGGTGGGGGTGGTGTGCCTAATTATTCTGATTTTTTTTTAATACTGTAACTTTTAAAGCAATATTTTTAATAAATAGTTCAAGGGTTACTTGAATACTATAAGTCTTGTTTACATTTTTTCAAGTTGCCAATTTTAAGAACAGTTTGTGTGATTGAAGTGCTTAACTGTAGTATACAGATCCCACATGGAAAGCAATTAAAATAGATGGCTTTTCTGCTTTTAAGAAACTCTGCTCGTCTATATAAGCAACAGGATACATTCTTCATGAAATAATGTGTCAGGAAGGAAGGAAAGGTGGTTTCCTTAGTTTAAGTTTATGATACCAAAGAGGACGCTATGAATCGCTTTAGAAAAAGGATCTGCATAAAACAGAAGTAACTTTAAGAAGAGTGAAACCAAGTCTTGGCTAATATCAGGTGTTTTCTGATTTTTGTGCTGACAGAATAAGGATGTACCAAAGGTAGCAACAAAAATATTGACATGTGGGGCGCCTGGGAGGCTCAGTCGGTTAAAGCCTCTGCCTTCGGCTCAGGTCATGATCCCAGAGTCCTAGGATTGAGCCCCGCATCGGGCTCTCTGCTCAGCCGGGAGCCTGCTTCCTCCTCTCTCTTTGTCTGCCTCTCTGCCTACTTGTGATCTCTCTCTGTCAAATAAATAAATAAAATCTTTAAAAAAAATATTGACATGTTACAGCAAGCTGTTTTGGGGGAGGATGTAGGAATGGTGTGTGGGATAATGAGAGCACTTTGCAAAGACAGCCAGCCCTCAATTACTCGGCACAGTTTACTCGGTTTGTAGAGTATTCTTATTCTTTTGCCTCCTTCTTGCCTTTTGGCCATTTCATGTTTCTCAGCGTATCTGAAAGAAGGCAAGGTGGAAAGAGTGGGTTAACCATCCAACCAATCCAGTTTCCCATTTTGTAGTACCTCTCACAGTATGAGTATAGATAGAGAGCTTTAGAATAATGGAAGGTAAGAGTCTCTTGGATCAGTAATAAGCTCTCTATATTTGGGCAATCCTGTGCTCATTTAGGAAGCTAAACAATTGAACGGTGGAAATAATTAGAAGTGTGTAAACTTCTAATTTAGTAAGTACTTAAATGCTTGTTCAGATAATATACCTGAGCAAGAAAGAATTTCCTTTTTCCTGATGTAACATTAATGGACGTTGGAGGAAATCTCTGAAACCTATCTATCTATGCATGCATGTATCCATCCATCCATCCATCCAGATATAAGTATGGATAATTTGGATTTTGTGGATTTGTGAGTCCTGTGCCTTTTTTCCATAAGATCTATTCCTTTTCCTTTTCTTGTCCTGTGGACTGCTGGAGGCCACATATCCAGGTGTCCACTGTTAACTGGCTCAGTTTTAGGTTTAATGAGAATCCCTAGTGTGAGCCTGGGGAGCAGAAGGAAGAGAGAAGGCACAGTATTTTTGTCTCCCTCAGTCTCTGCCTTGGTTCTATCTCTAGCAGTAATATAATCAACTCTGGGTCTCTAGATCCTGAAAAACCTGTCAGCCAGGTAATCCTGAACTCTGGACTTTGTGGCATTACCTGTTCCCTCTGGTCCTCCAGTGTAAGAGGCTAGGAGCTTCCTGTTATCAATAATGTCTGGATTGTCTCTTCATCCCTTGTTTGGTCTCATAGCTCTTTCAGGACCTGTGTAACCAATTTCTGGCACTCAGTTCCCTTTATTTTAGCTTGTAAAATGGTTTTGTTTTCTTGATAGCATTCTGGGATACAATGGATAGGATCATTTTTCTCATGACTCACTAATCAGTGGATACCAATAAATTCCTAATAACTTTAATATGATTTTCTTAGTTAATAGCTATACCAGCTAACTGTAATACCTCAGGCATCCTTAGAGTGTCTCTGAGGTAGCGTGATTTTGAGGACCTTGAAAGGGGTCATATGCCCCACTCAACCAACCTCACAAATTCTCCTCCCAATGTCACATATCAAATCATCTTTAAATCTAAGAGATGAAAGGGGGATTGAAATAATGAAACACAGTTTCTAGAATCAGCTATGTCCTTTCAAAGTGTCAGTCATACCTCTATCTGTTCTCTGACAACATAAACATTTCAGATATTTTGTCTGCATGAGACTTAGGAATAAATATAATTTATAATAAAAAAAAAACCTTTGCTATACAACTACTACATTTATTTTTTTTCTTATGAAGAGTTTTTTCCCTTGATACAACAAGTATGAATCACTACACAAAACTCTGGTTCAAGTAATGCCATAAATTTCATAAAGTTATTTTAAATCCAAATACAAATCACCAAGATCAGCAGATGTGCAGTGTCATCTAATAGGGGGGGAAACACTTTTCTTCATGTGTAGAAAAATCCGAGGCTTCTACAGAACCAGGAAAAGTGACAGAGACTTAGTCTTTGATTGCAAAAATCATCTCTGCCCAATGCTCTTT
The DNA here is from genome assembly GCF_030435805.1 of Mustela lutreola. Classification (NCBI taxonomy): domain Eukaryota; kingdom Metazoa; phylum Chordata; class Mammalia; order Carnivora; family Mustelidae; genus Mustela; species Mustela lutreola. The sequence goes on along the minus strand of NC_081301.1, from coordinate 80,178,913 downwards.
GACCAGACTGGAGAACTCCCTTCCAAGCAGTGATTCCAACATGCCATGACCCACTCTTCATGGACACCACATATTTCTAAATCCTGCTCTTCTGTAGGTACTGTATCCAAGTTGTAACTATTTTCTTCCTCTTTCCACCTCAGTGACTGACAGTAATTTAAGATCAGATTACCTTCACTGGACCTTGGCAAAGTATCAACTCCCCTGAAGTGCTGGTAAATATTTAGCAACTGGCTCACTGTCAAAATGAAGTCACAATTTTGGTGTTTGTAGATTTCTGTGGTGTAAACACCCCCACCATGGCCAGTCTCAAGTTATCAATGTGACATCACTAAAGACAGACTCCCAGCATACATATTCAATACAGGTAAATAACCTCAAGAGCACATATCAAATGTAGTTCATATCTGAGACTTTCATTTTCTTTACACACAATTGCTGATGATAACCAGCTTGTCTCTACACTTTTAGTTTTGTGTCACCCACAGGCAATGGTGTAAGGGAAGCAAAGGTTTTCTTGGTGTTTCTCACACATCTGAACTCATCTTACTAATTTGTGTGTTTTTCTCAAGTTCCAGATATCCAAAGACCATAGAAAGAATCCCTCTTCCAACCAAATTCCATTGGAAAAAAAAAATCTGATACTCATTGTCATTAATTATAAATCATTTAAAATGACTTCAAATGTTATTGACTTTCAGAGTTTATATTTTTTGTTGTTCTGCACCTTAACAAGAATGATATTTTTAGCTAAGTGAATGAAACATAAAAGAAATTCAGATGAATAATTATAGTTTGGGACATTAGCGGTTTTCTTGGCCATTTAAAGCACTTAGTGAGATTGCCTATTTGGCTTAACTACAATATTGGGAGAAGGGTCATAATGTTACAGAAGTGGCCAAGAGGTAGAGGAATTCCTACCATTCATTATTCATCAATTTTTAATCACCTATTATGTGCTAGGCAGTGTGCTCATTGATAGGTGCACAATGGTAAATGAAGATGATAGATGTAACTTACTATCTATTGCTTGTCCTTATTTGTAACCAAGTCTACAAATGTGTAAGAGAGATACTAAAGACCCCAGGCCCACAGTGCCCTTTGTTGCATGCTCAATGAGTAGATTTTGAAATGATATCTAAAACTGGATGAAAGATAGGAACAATTCTTCATATTTTCCTCTTACCCCCAAAATATTTCCTCACTCTTATTATGTGTCCATCCTGTTTTCTGCTTTAAGGAAAAAAGGGAATTTTTTTTTTAAGTGTTATTGAGGGGGTGCATGGGTGGCTCAGTGGGTTAAAGCCTCTGCCTTAAGCACAGGTCGTGGTCTCAGGGTCCTGGGATCGAGCCCCGCATCAGGCTCTCTGCTCAGCCGGGAGCCTGCTTCCTCCTCTCTCTCTGCCTGCCTCTCTGCCTACTTGTGATCTCTGTCTGTTAAATAAATAAAATCTTAAAAATCTAAAAAAAAAGTGTTATTGAGACATAGAGATAAATGAATAAAAGAATATGGATTTATTTTGATAATCAATACTTGAGATGGTGTAAATAGCCATGAGACCAAATTTAATTGAAAGAGTGCAACAAAATTTGATCACTTAAAGATCAGCTACCAATATTTGACCCAAATACCCAGAGTCAAGTATTGGACATTAATAATAATGTTCAAATTTATAATCAAATGTAAATACATAGACTAGAGAAAATTCTTATATGGGATTACTTTAGCTTCCTAAATTAATTCACCAAAATTCAAATACTGTCCTTTATAACACTGGAAATGAAAGCTTTACTTTTTAATAGGAAATCTGCATCTCATTGTAAAAATAGAACACTTCATTCCTGGCCTATACACACTTCCAGAAGCAGTAGTTTTGGAGTGCTGAATACTTAGCATAAAGACATTGAGTCTTGAAAATTCATTTCAGGCATGAGATATATATATATATATATATATATATATATATATATATATATATAAACAGGACTATTAAAACGAAATAACCACTTCTTGGGAGCAAAAGCCTATATGATGAAAACTCCAAAGTGATACCTTTTGCATTATGTTTTGCAATCTTAAGTCTACAAGTACAAAAAAGATTGAGAAATGAGGAATAAATACAACTTACACTGATTATTGATATAATTACAATTCCTGGTACCACTTTGGTCAACTATCAAGGAGCAGACTAATCAATTTCAGCAGTAAAATAGCCCACCACCAGATTTATCAACTCTTTTTTTAAATTTTATTTTTAGGATACCCTTCACACAAACATAATTACAGTTTTATTTTAGGACATTTTCCCTACTTTAATGAGAAGTAAGTATGGGAATGGTAATATTGAGCTCCAAATTTTGGTTCAAATCTCATGATTTAGGATAAGTCATATATCCTATGTATGCCTTCTATTATAAAAAGCAAAGCTTTCATTTCTGAAGTTTTAAAGACAATATTTAACAATAAGTTTTAGTAAATTAAATTTATGAAGGTTAAAGAAGTCCTACATCAGGATTTTCTCTCAAGTATTTACATTTGATTATAAATTTAGAAGGTAGGTCATGACCCCAGTTATCCACACTGGGTGGTTTCTACTATACCAAGATGTCTCTCACCTTAAAACTCAGAAGAGCAGAGTGTGTTCAACTCAGATTGATATGAGCTGACACCTAGGTACTGAGAGTTAGGCATAACTAATGTTTGTTCATGAATGTAAGCTATCTTACAGAAGTGGTGAGCAAATCCCTGGTATTCAGATTAAGTTTAAAGTCAACTTCTAGGAAGATATGTTCCAGGTAGTTACATATATTTGTAGATCAAATGATCTCTGTGTTTCTATGAATTTTGGTGTGAAACGCTCAACTAACAGAGGCTCAAAAATTGATCTGTGGTTTGTGGAGGAGAACAAAAGGGCAATGTGGCAGACGTGCCAAATGGACCAATAAAGATTCATACTTTCCTTAGGCTGTTTGCAACTAGGTGGGGCCATGTGGCCACTTCCCCTTGAAAAGAATGTAAGGGGAAAAGATGCATCCTTCTTCAAGAACAAAGCAGTTAAGACATAGATGACCTTCTCTGTGGTTTCTTTTTTCCAATACCGAAATAAATGGAGAGGAGCCCAAAGCCCTAGGTGAAGCCTGGCTCCCTGAAGACCAGTAAGCCAGGAAACACCAACTGGACTTCACATGAGTCAGAAATAATATCTATTGTGTGAAGCCACTGAACTATGGGGGGTTGGTAGCTATATTACAATATTACTTTCTCTCCCTAATATAGAATTTGACATTTTTGCTGACATAGTACAAACTCCAAATATGTAAGGACTGTTAAAGAATAATGTCATAGATTTATCTGTAGTCTCTCAGTTTACAGTGTTTGCATTTGTGTTTTACACAACACAATGCAGTATTTGAGAGGGACAAATCCATAAAAATTTTATTGGGGAAACTTAGGAGGCTTAGGAAATTGTCCTTAAGACATACCACTAGTAAGTGTCATAGTGGAGTGAAGACTTCCAGCTCAGGTGTCTGAATCTAATGGCCATGCTTTTCCATTGTTCTTCTGCCCGATAAAGCCTAGAGTTAATTTCTCCCATGTACCCACGGTGGTTATAATTACAGTCCTAAAAAACCCAGATGCGTTTTTTACTTCAAAAGTTTTCTGGAAATCTATTGTATGTACAGTAAAGTACATATACCATAAATGTTTGGCTTCAAAGATTTTCGTTAAGCACACTATGGGGCAGTTATGCCTCCCAGATAAAGACATACTCCCTATCAGTTCCTAATTCTCCTCCATGGTGTCCAATTCTAACCTCTTTTAACCTCCAGACTATTGACTAGTTTGACTGTGTTGTGCTTTATATAAATGTAGTAATATGGTATGTATTCTTTCATGTCTCTCCTTTCTTTGCTGGTTATTATAATTAAGAAATTCATTCATCATGTGTATAGTTGAAGATTGTTCTTTTTCATTGATTTATGTTATCTTTCTGTTTTATAAATCACAGTCTATTAATACATTCTGCTGCTTGTGGGTATTTGGGTAACCTTCACTTTAGGTCATCAGGAATAATCCGCAGCAGTTAGAGTCTCACATTCTCCTAAAAGAACACACAAGTGACAAAAACCAAAGTCCACAGAAATAAGGCTGAGTAGAAGAGTCTCATCCTCACCATCTTCATCTATATCTCAGTCCTTCACATTTAAGTAGAGCTATTCCTACAGGAATAGAGGTAGTCGGAGGGCATTTGGCTGCAAGGGTCTGTCTGCTTTTACATATATAGGTAACTAGGATCCTTAGTACTGAGATCATCTATATGGATCTAATTTTTCCATATGCTAAACAAAGGAAACCTTAGTTTAAACTACCTTTTTACAGGGAATGTATCGAAATTAACAATTTGTGCAAATATTAATGTAATGTGAAATCCCTTGGGGATTCTAAAAGCATTACATAAACGTTGGTCATTATCAGGAACAAACTTGCAAAGCAAGTGAATGTTAAGGTCAAATAGTCATGATAGCTAAAAGAAATCTGAAGTCAGATCTGTTGAGACTTTTCTCATTTAATTCTCTCTCTTTCTCTCTCAGTGAGTGTACTTTAAGTCTACTTTTATTTACTTAGACAACAGGAGAGTGAAAGAGACAAAGAGGAGAGAAAGCTATCCAGGAAACATTAAGCTTGAAATTCTTGCCAAGAACTAGACAGGCTCCCCATAGAGTGAGGTGTTATGGTTATTGACAGCCATTTCTCTCCTCTCTTGGGACTCATAAATTGGCTAGATGTCCTCCAATTTCCACTCTGGACATTAAAGGGCCTGGGTGCCTTGTCAACATGTGACTACACCCTTCCCAGGGGAGCGTACCCTCTCAGCACCCATTCCTCTTCTTCCTGCTACAGCAGAAATGCACTGAAATCAAAGGCACATTTATAGGTCAATGAGTTGAAAATTGGTTGTCTTTAAGTTTCTGATTTTTAACTACATTTGTACAAATTGGTTCAAATAAAAAATTAGCTGGGATGGAAAAAAATGAGAGCTGTCACCTTGTGTTAATATTCACCATATTGCCTACTTATTTTTAGTTTCTTGATTAATGTAGCACTGATTTGGCTCCTGTGTCTGTCAATAAGAAAAGGAAAATAAAATGGGTAAATGCAAACCAAAGAATTTGTGGGCTGCATGATAAGTGTGATTTTTTCAAGTTAAAAAAAAAATGATGTTCATCTGGGAACAAACGAACTTAAAGATTTTAAAAGCCAATTTCAGCTCAGCTGCTGGGGTTTGTTTGAAACCTACCACTGACTTGAGGTGTGAAACTTACATTTGATACAGTAAATCTTGTCGACTGTTATTTTAAAGGACTGAAATGTGCTTTTATAGCAAAATTGTCTCAAATAAAAAAATACATTTTTACAATCTTACTCTGTCATAAACTTTCATGTCAGGTTTTGGCTCCACAATACATGCCAAGGATGCATTATACGGGAATAGGAAGGAGGCATGCATAATAACTTGTTTTATTTCCCACTGTAAGACAGAGACAGAAATGGCCTTCTACCATTCTTGTCATCAAAATATTAAATATGCCATAGTTGATCAGAAATGACCAGTAGGTATACCCTGAGTCATAAGACTACTGCTCATTGCTGCAGAATCATTTTTTTTTAATCTGATAAAAATGTAATACCATATATCCGAGGAGTTCTATGGAATGAGGTTATGATTTTTTCTGGGATTAAAAACTCCAGGCACAAATTTCAGAACTGGGGAGTACCTAATTTATATGACTGTCACACTAATATTTCAAAAATTAGGTTTTCTCAAAAAAGTTTGAAGTTAAACTATATTTGATTAAACTGTCGCTTTCTCACTATTGTATGTACTATTATTTCAATTTTAAAGCAATGAAACAGATTCTGTTTGTGTGAATATAAAGTCTATTTATGTGCGTGTATGAGCATAAAAATGCAGGTTTGAAATGACATCAAATCACTAGTATTTATTAACCATTGGCTTATTATGTGTCAGTAGATCATTGGCACAGCACATGTCAATAGATAGCAATTATAGAAAGCAAATTAGCAAGCAATTTTTGTCTCGATGGGAACCTCTTTTCAGAGCACACTAGTTTATTTATCAACCTTAGATATTTGAGCCCATGAGAAAGGCACTTAAAAATAAAATAATCAGGTTGTGAAAAAAATCACAAGACATTCCTCACCTCTTTCAAAAAAACAGCAATATGATACACTCATAATTCCCAAAGAAGAGTTCTCTACCCTTAGACTTAGCCTTTCAGGGCCTCAGTATATTCGTGTATTTATATATTCATATATAATGTAAGATGTGCATAAGTTCCCTTCCCTTATGCTGCCCCTAAAAAATGCTCCTTAGGGAAATTCAAACAGGGTGATGAATGTACAAGTGCTTTGGAAAAACCAAAACCCTGACTCTTATGCCGGTCACGGAGTTTGGTCTATTTATGATTTACAAATCTATTGATTCTTAGAACAACTCTGAGTGACTATTTATGCCTGACGTAAGGGTCTGAATGTGGACTGTGATGACAGTCACTTGATAGGTGGGTGTCTAGGGGAAAACTCACTGTGTTTTTCCTTTACCTCACACTCAACACACTTCTGATACCAAATGTGTGGGATTTTCCCCACACCGACCTCAATTCACCAGCACCAGCTTGGTGTCCTATAATTCAATTCAATTGTGACACTACCCAGAGTTAGCGCAGAGCCCAGAGGGGAAGGGCTCAGGCCCACAAGACTACCCTCATTTTTCAGATGGCAATCACAAGTAGTAGGTCCCCAGGATACCCACAACCCGTGTCCAACTTGGCTATAAATGGAAGGCTCATGTAACCCTCTCCTGCTTCAGTTTCAATAATTTGCTAGAGTGGTGCACAGAACCCAGGAAAACAATTTGCTTATTATTGCCAAGTTATTATAAAAGACATTTTATAAAAGGTTAAAAGGTACAAATGAAAGCCAATGAAGATACCTATAGGGTGAGGTCTGAAATGATCCAGACTGTGGAAGACTGTGAAGTTGGGGTGTACCACCCTCCAAGCACATAGATGTGTTCACCAGCCTGAAAGCTTTCCAAACCTTGTGCTTTTGGAGTTTTTATGGAGTTTTCATCATATAGGCCTGAGGGATTATTAACTTGACTTCCAGCTCTTCTCCCCTCTCTGGAGTGTCGGGGGTGGGCTGAAACTTCCAAACTTCTTCTAATCATGGCTTGGTGTTTCTCGTAACCAGCCCCCATCCAGGAGCTCACCAAGAGTCCTCTGATTAGAACAAAAGACATCCCTATCACCCAGGAAATTCCAAAGGATTTAGGAGCTCAGCTTCAGGAACTAGGGTCAGAAACTAAATATTAGAACAAAAATATCCTCCTAGCACTCTTATTTGCAAAGATTTTAGGAGCTTTGTGCCAGGTACTGGGAGCAGAAACCCACATATATATTTATTGGTTTACAGTGGGTTTACACTGGTAAAGCACAGCAGAGGTGGGCTTTTAATTGAGACTGTCATAAAAAAAGCTCGAGGTACTTCCCCATTATATAAAATTGTTAAGGAGATCGTGGCCTGGTTAATGCGTTGTTTAATGAATCCTTTTATTTAGAGGCCCTAATGTAGTTACAGATAGCTGTGGGATTATTAATAAGTGCTTCTTTACAACAAGGAATTTGTGATAATAAGAGGCCCCAAATAGAAAATCTTTTGTGATTTATCCATATTATTATTTAGGAAATTAATAAATTTAGCTATTTCTGATACAACAAAATTAGTAAACATTTAATTTAAGTGCCGCTGAATTCAACTTGACAAAATCCTTGAGACATTTCCTGTCAGTATGAACAGAAAGAATGAAAGAGCATGATTCCAGCAATTGCACTCCTGGACAATCGGCCCATACGTCACTAAGATTCTTAATACATTTAACTAAAGTGGCAACTAGAAATACAAGACTAGAAAGATTTTATTTATACTCAATCCAATTTAACAAACATTTATTGAACTCTTACTTAGTGTACAATTCTGTTTCAGAGACTGTAGATATATAGATGAATAATAAATGATTCTGGCTCTTACTGACATTACATCAAGAACATTTATAGCAGTATAGGATATACTCTATAAACCTGTTTCTCTGATCCTCTTACTCAAACCAGGACAGAGACTCTTAGCATCTGCACTGTCCAGCTAGAGACCAAGTCCCTTTAGGAAAGACCCAAGATGACTTGCAGACATTCCCACTCACTTTCTGACTATTCCTGTCTCAATTCCCAGGACTCTGACATTGCCTTATATACACCTATTATTGTGGTCTCTATACAGTGTTACTCAAACTGTGGCCCTTGGACTAGTAATATTGGCTTTTAACTGGAAGCTCATTAAAAATGTAAAGTCTCAGTTCCATCCCTGACTTCCTACATCAGATTTTTCATTTTAACAAGATTCCCCAGGTTTGAGAAGTGTTGCTCTTTACTATTCTGAGCAAGAGTGAAAAAGAATTGCTAGAAGAAGACTATGAAACAAATGGAAAGAATGATAGAAGTTAGTGATCTCTCCTGTGATTAAGTTGGAATTGAAAATCCAATGAAACACCGTAGTGGGGAGAGAAAAGTGACTGCTATTACTTAGGTGCATGGAGAAAGCTTCCCGATAATGCGACACAGAGGCAGAATTCTAAAATAAGTGAAGGAACACGAAGAGCATTTCAGACACAGGGAACGGCAAATGCAAAGTCCCTGACCTACTTTATGAAGTAGCCCTTCTGTTTTCCATGATACTGATATGAAGAATTTAGGGAAAGAAGTGTCCATCTCTACTAGGAAAGTCCATAGAAAATTCCCCTCCATGAAATTATGGAAGCTCTTTTTGTAAATTGTGGGCAAATTGAGATGAATTTGGACAATAATTTTTTATATAGATAGCAATCCCTTTTTATATCTGTTAAAAAAAGTATGTTATATAATAAACATAACAGAATCGGTCATTTTTCTTAGGATCTTGTGAATCCTTTCAGAAGTGAAACAGTTATTCTGTGTTAACCACTAATGTATTAAACAAATCAACTGAGCATCATGTCGAGTTTTAAAGTAATTAAATGAACTAAGACTTAGTTTTTAAACTTAGTTTTTAATGGGAAGAAGTTTAAATTATAAAATTTTTCAGTTTAGAAAAGAAAAAAATATTAACTTGTATTCAGTGAGCATAATGCTGAGATAAATGCAACCCACAAACATACACAGATTCCAAATCCCTGTATCAAAATTATGGCAGCCATGGAATGAAACATAAAGGAAATCAGTCAAGAAGAAGGGGCAGAGAGGATAGAGAGACCAAAGGAGAAAACAAGAAGAGGAAAGCTTAAAGAAAAAAAGTAGAAAAAGTAGAGAAGATGATGTGTGGGTATAAAACAAGGGACAGGAGAAAGAGTATTCATGCAAAAATGAGAAGAAGGTGAAGTGGACTAGTTGGTTCTGAATTATGAGAGGAATGGGTGTTTTTTGTTTGAGTTTGTCTTCTTTTGCCTTGCCTCAGCCTGGCTATACATGTTAGAGTGGTTTAAAGTATTACCTCTGTCTTTTGGAAAGTGGTTCTTGAGCACAATTCTTCAACCGCTCTTCACCAGGAGAATATCGGAGACCTTGCTCTGAGTGAAGTCTCTGTGGTGGCCTGACAGAAATGGCGACGCTCTCAGATCCATATGTCTGGTGCCAGAGCCATTTCATAACAGGGTTTGACTAAATTCCAAGTAGGATTTTGGAACAAGGGTCTTACTCTGTGGGAAATAAACATGTGGCATGTTAGAGTCTTCACACTTATGGCTAGGTGACTCCTCAGATACCAGGTGGAGTCAACGCACTGGGCTTCACCTTAGTGGCAGCCCCTTTGCTATGAACCTGGAAACCAACACACATAGAAAGACACGACCATCACTTCAATGTTCAGTTTAGGCCTGATGAATTAGATTTTTGTTTTGCTGGTTGCGTTGGTGCTCTGGGGAAAAAAAATAATCAGGACTGCAATGAAATGGTGAGGGTATAGGTTCTTTCAAGTTCCCAAAAAGATAGTAGAAAAGAGCCCTTCTAACCATTGTGAATTTTCTTTGGTTTGATATTTTTTAGTATTATTTAGTCATAGAATTAGTGGTACAGCTAGGTTCTTTTTATTTTTCTTATTTCAGCAACTGAAGTTCTACAGCAAATTCATATATACATATATAGATAGAGATATATGTATACAGTGAATTATGTATGAATTTCTATGTTTTGGCTTTTAAACTGTAGGTGAAATTCACTTTTATGAATGTGAAGAAGTAATAACTATATAAAAGAGGGAAGTTTGAACACTCATAACTCAGCAACACAAACTTTGCTCTAACCTGCTCTTTTTTTTTTTTTAGCACTTTGTGTTTCTTTTTATTTTTCTCTCCTATCATTTCTGACATTGCTGTCATTCAAACATGAAGGTAAGAAAAATGCCAAGTTTATATTTATATCTATAACAGGCCTGTGGTGCAGGTCCTCTGAGAGGAAAAGCAATAGCAAGGAGAGAAACAGAAAACAGAAAGAAAAGAAGGACCTGCAATAATTGGATACAATACAGGCAATAGAAGGAAATTTCTAATGCACATAGATTAATTTCTTGAAAGTTAAAATTGCCCAGAAACTTGAATAAAAAGATGAAAATAATAGAATGTATGAAAACAAAAAGAGGATTATCCCAGGGGTTTCACCATAAATAATTAGAGAAAAGTCAACAAAATATAAAAAGGCAAAAAAAGTTTTGAAGAAATACTGCAAGAAAATTTCCAGAACTAAAAAGCACAAGTCTTCAGATTGGAAAAGCTCCCTGGGGTACTAAGCAAATGAATAAAATTAAGTTAAAAATACTTAGATGTATCAGAAAAATCCAAGAATAGTAAAGAAAAAGAGGAAGTATTAGAAACTTCAGGTATTATCAACCACACAGCAACTGATCAAGTATAATGAAACAAAATTCAGCTGCCATCAGATTTCTAAATAAAAATGTCAGATGTTATAAAATAGGGAATCCATGCCTTTAAAGTCGGAGGGAACGTATTTTCAATCCAGAATTCTATACTCAGGCAAATTATCAATAGAATGTGAAGTGAAAATACATTTTCAGGGATATATGTTCTTAACATGTATCTCCTTTGATCCTCCTCTGAGGAATCTACTATAGGATATGTCGCAGGAAAACAATAGAGAAAATGAAAAATGAGAAGGACATGAAATCTAGCAAAGGAACATCTGAAACAATAAAGCCATGGAGTGTCAAGAGTGACTGACTATAGCACAGGAGAGTCGGGCAGTAGCAGACGTGGGCAAAGGATGGAGACCTACAGAGGAAGGTCTTCCAAAAACCAATAAAAAAAGGGGGGGAGGGGATTCTGTTTAAACAACTGAAGAATTTACCAATTTTTACCAAGGTTTGAAATACTATTGTTGGAATATTTGGAAAAATGTAGTAATGACTCCAAATAAAATCAGGGAGTAAGACTGGTGGGGGGAGGCAATGATTAATTTCACGGGCAAAATGTAAGAGAAAAGAAATGCAATCCTGGTATATACTACCAAGGCATAGTAAGTAATGGAAACCCTGACTTTCTGTTAAAAAAAAAAAATGCTAAACTACCTCGGAAGAAGGAGGGAAAGGGAAGAGAAAGAGAGAGAGAGAGAGAGTGTGTGTGTGTGTGTGTGTGTGTGTGTGTCTACATGCTCATGTGTGTGTTTGGCAAGGGGCAGGGTAGACTCGATTGCTGTTACAAAAATAAACTGAGAAATCTGAAATTGATGATTGAAGAAATGTTAATGCAAATCAGTTATTTTAAAAAGTTGAGGGGGTGTCTTGGTGGTTCAGTGGGTTAAGCATCTGCCTTCAGCTCAGGTCATGGTCTGAGGATCCTGCGATAGAATCCTGCATTGGGTTCCCTGCTCAGCAGGGAGTCTGCTTCTCCCTCCACCCCACTTCCCCTACCACCACTCTCACTCTCTCAAATAAATAAATAAAATCTTTATAAATTAAATAAATAAATTAATTAAATATTGAGATAAGTAGAAGAAACAGCCAAAAGAATTAGAACCTTTTGGGGACAAGGTTGGGTAATAGAAAGAGTGGAGGAGACTACTATTAATATTAAAAACTTTACACCTGTACCCCTGAAATAAATTATACATTGTATATTAATTTTAAAAAAAACATTAGAAAATATGAAATTATTTGAAATCATTTCATTCATTACTTGAATATAAAATTTAAAAAATAATTGTAAAAAGAAATAAACATAAACTACTCTTAATTGTAATGTTGTCATTACTCATATAAATGTAATTCTTTTTTATGCTATCAATACCACTCATGATTTTGAGACAAAATATGCTGCATGTGCTTAAGAAAATGATCCTGATTTCCACCTTGGTTTCTTGTAAATGACATTTTTTTTAAAAAGGAAGAATTGTGTTCTATCACAAGGAATTGGGTAAGGAATTTACAGGATTTGAATGTATGACATCTGCCTAGAGGTTTGCATATTATTCGGGTTTTGAAGGACTTGCAGAAGATAGGAAATTGGTGAGTAATCCTAAAGGGATTCAAATCCAAACATTGATGTGTTTTAATTGATAATGTGAAATATCCAACTAGCCCTGCCATAAACTCTGTGTGTGTGTGTGTGTGTGTGTGTGTGTGTGTGTGTGTTATGTGGTGGAGGAATGAGGAAGGGGCAAAGTGACAAGAATCACACAACTCTCCTACACCCCAAGGATTACTGTTGATGCTTCTGATGCTTACGGATGAATGTGTTCCACTCCACAGCATTCTTTCCTTTTGGGCAATGCATTATCAGAGGAAACTCTCTCTTTGTGTCATTACATCGGTCCAGTGGCTCCTGTCTTTTGAGGTTTTACCAGTTACACTGACAGCATTTCGGCATCATTTCTAGTTTCTTTGTTCTCATCCTAAGTGGTACACGGTTTGCTCAGAACCCCTCCTGCCTATTCCGCTCCCCCTCACACACACACCCCTCCCTGCACATGGCTCAGAGCAGCAGTCACTGGGGTGAGGCCCCCCACCTCAGTACACAAAGAGCCTAATTTAAATCCTCTCTCATGATTCAGGGTCCAGCTTTAAACCACCTCTTAATCACGACACAAACCACTTCATCTGCCTCACAAGATTTCTTCTTAATTCTTTTAAGTGCCTTTATTTAGTTATTTTGATTGTGTTAGTATTCCTGTTTGTTTGATTATGCCCTAACCTTGCAATTACGATTTTGTTTCTTTTAGTGAACCGTAGGCTCTGGCACCAAGAAAAGGGTTGCTGAGTGTCAAGTGTTCTGGAACTATTTAGAGGTCAATGGCCCTCTAAAATACAGCACCTGTAACATTGATTTGCAAGACAGATGTGCTTTTAAAACAAAGTACATTCATAAATGGGCTCAGTAGAGATAGCTTATTTTACCCCATGGAAAAGGGAGGATACTGGACCGAATGTTGAAGATGCCGGTGTAATAGTACCCCCTTCCCTTTGGGATTGAGGGGAAATGTGGAATCAGTTAACTATTCATTAATACACTTAGAAAAATCCAATATTCACTTTAATCAAAATCACATAACCAAACTTCTTTTTACAGAATACCTAGTGCTGGGGCCATCCAATGTGTTTGTCTCCCTAGTACAAGCCTCCAGTCCTTGCTGACTGATTGGATAGTGACATTTACCAGTATTAAGTTAATTCAGTTCCATCCAATTCAATCAGTACTCGTGTACCAATTACACTGTGCAAGTACACTACTTGCAATACAATTTGCCTACAACTCAGATCCTGTCCTGGAAAAGTCACAGTCCAGTAGGAGGAATAAACATATGATTAATTAAGCATACCAGGTTGGAAAGAAAACACCATGACGACCTCAGGGGCAACTTTCTTTATCTGAAGTTAATATGCTCACAAATGTGTATGGAAAAGTTTAAAACCGTTCTTATTTTGAAACATGTTTAAATATCTTTTCTACTTGTGTATCTCTTTTCATCATTTTCTGGTGATTCTGAATTCTTTGGTTGGCTGAGTAGTGGAAATGGGAATATTAATTCATTCGTATGAATATTTTCTGGATTAACACTAGATGGGACAAGGTTCTAGGTCTCCACTGAGGAATTTTCTAGAACCAAAAAGCACTGAGCTTCAATATCTAATCTGGGATGTTACCCCATTCTTCCTGAGTTGTCACTGTCCAGAAAAGCATCATCACTTTTGTATTTTTTTCTTAAATGTCAGCATTGGCAAGAGTAGTCTATAATGCAATTATGTTGGTCCCTGAGTGCCAAAGGGTATACCTCTCCAAAGCCATTTAAATAATCAAGAAGGCATGATACGCTCTAGAGCGTATCATGCTTAGCGAAATAAGTCAAGCAGAGAAAGACAACTATCATATGATCTCCCTGATATGAGGAAGTGGTGATGCAACATGGAGGCTTAAGTGGGTAGAAGAATAAATGAAACAAGATGGGATTGGGAGGGAGACAAACCATAAGTGACTCTTAATCTCACAAAACAAACTGAGGGTTGCCGGGGGGAGGGGGTTGGGGAGAAGGGGGTGGGATTATGGACATTGGGGAGGGTATGTGATTTGGTGAGTGCTGTGAAGTGTGTAAACCTGGTGATTCACAGACCTGGGGATAAAAATATATGTATATAAAAAAATATATGTTTATAAAAAATAAATAATCAAGAAGGCAAAATGTTAATAAGTCAATATTGTGAATAAGCAGGGGAAATCTGTATCCTAAGCATCATCCCATCTGCAGAACTGGGTGTGATAAGTAGAATAGCAATATAAAATGTGATTTGGTTTGAGAGTAATGTTGGATGATGCGCATAGCCGGTTCAACTCGGCAATTAAATATAATCAGAAGAAAGAGTGGTTTCAAAATGTTTCTCTACTTCACATTGGTGGAATACAAATTCTACAGAACACATTCAGAATTAAGAGGCTTGTTTGTATTTAGGTTCATTAAATAGTTAATCAGATGTCATCTACCTATTATTTCCACACGACACCATAACACCCAAAAGAGTTAGCTCATTTTTAACATTTCTGTTGACTTTCTCAGAATTGAACCCTATTGTTTTCTGCTTCTATCCATCTTATGGTTGTCACAAAATCTCTTCTTCTCATCCACCTTCAGCTTCACTGGGAAAACCAAGTGGAATTAGTAATCACTCACAGCATTTAGAAGCTCAGCTGACCTGAATGAAAAGCTCAGGACACATCCAGGTTGAAAAATAAATTGCTTTGCCTTGTTGCGATCTTCACATATTTCCACTCCATTCCCTGTGACTGTTTCTTATTCTTAATCAGAAGGAAAATGCAAACAGATACATTGTGTAAGACATTGGCTAGGGACTGGGTATCAGGCAGAGGCCATTTAATTAAAAGGTGTAAGATGAATAGACTGTAAAATTTAGCTAGTCCTATATAGAAAGAGTTGGCTTAGCAAAATTGAATGATGATCTAAGTTAACATGTGTGAATTTCTGGAAGAGAGAAAAATAGCTTTGAAATCTTATTAGCTTTGCTTTTACTTTATGTGATTCAGGTTGAAGATTACAGGCGAAGTAAAAAATTTTAAATATAAAGACAAGAAGGAAGAAAGGAAAGGACAGATAGAAGTAAGAAAGACTCCGGTCGTATTTTAAGTATATAGCTGCAGATTGCAATCAAAGACTATTATTGTGATTTGCTTGTCTAGTATTAAATGGCCATCAGCATATCTTAATAATTTTCAAGCTATCTCAATAGCGATTAGGAAATGTCTGGACCGTGGCTTCAAATTAGCTTAAACCAGGTTTATAGTAACAAAGAAGCAATCTTACAAAGAGGAATTTTGTGATGTTTGCTAGGGGGCACTGTGAGGCCATCTCTGTCTTGTTTGTTCCTTTGAGTTGTTAGTGGTTGGTCCATTTTAATTATCTGCGTTTCTCTGAGAGATGAAGTATCACATTGTTAATTATGGAGTTTTCAGCTTCATAATGGTTTTTCTCTAACTACTTTGACTTCAGCACATTTCCTGTGCCCTTCAAATTCTCTGTTTTCTGGTGGGATTTGGGTAAATTGAAAACACTAGATTATAGTGGGGGCTTCATCAGGGAAATGTAACTTAATCCCACCTTCACTATGAAAAGTGACAATTGTTTTCCCCTGAAATAGCCAGGTGGGAGCACAATACAGAATTTGCTGTTGAGCATCCAAATCTTGGGATTTGTATACTGAGAAGCGTTCTTTCTCTTCTGAAGTAAACATAACAGAGTTTTGAAAACAAGATGCAATCTTGCCTGTCATCAGCAGAGCCTGGGTTCACCCATGACCACAGTGTGATTACATAATAAGAATATTATAAAGCACCTGGGGACAGGACACTCCTCTCCATCTTGCTTCAGAGATTTTAATTTTCTGAGGGAAACAAAAGTAGTTTCCAAGGCACTGCTGCTTATACCTCAGAACACCATAACTGAGTCAGTTTGGGCTTCTTCTGATGCCATATGTCCACAGCAGAGTTCTTTTAACTAAATTGCATTTGATATTTTCATGGTCCAGGTAAAGCCACTCAAGTTGAATTCTTTCACTCAAATTTTCAGAAATTAAGAGAACAACTTTTATTGTAAATGCTCCAACAAGAAGCAGATGGAGAACACTCATGGAGTAAGCAGAAAAGGGAGAATGCTTAGCTGGAATATCTGTAGTGATCTCAGGCATGCATAGCCATGGCGTGGTGTATAGGGGGCAAAATCAATTATTTGCTTGTAAATCCAAGCAGCAGCCAATAGAGTCTACAGGAAAAAAGGCCACCCAGATGGCACATATCGTAAGGCAATCCTTCCCAAAACTTTAAAGTCTGCTTCAATTCTAAGAGACCCAGTTCTTAGCGTAGGCCCTCTGTGATGACCAATGGTTGTCTTCTACAAGGCATGATGGCAGCTTCTCTAGCCATTGCTTACATTCAAATTATTATTTGAGTAGGCAACTGTTACCTATCTAGTATCTATTTCTCATTTACTTCCTTACTAACACAATGCCAATTTTATTGGTTGTGGCAGTTGCCCAGCTAAAAATCCTACTTGTTCTAACCTTCCTTGTAGTTAATTGTTTCTCATGGGAAACAATTCTGACTGATGCATTTGAAAGAATATTTTTGGTTGATACGTCCAACAAATCATTCAAAATGGGACGAATTTGGTAGTCTTTTCTGTTAACCTTTTCTTTTCCAGTCTCTCTTATTTCTGGAACATAGATTCATGCTAATGCAGAGTAGGAACCATCTTTTGACCATGAGCTTACGAGAACACAATGGGATGGCAGAGCCCCATGACAGAAGGTGCATCCCAGAGCCTGTGCCAACACTGGACTCCTGAACTCATTCTAGACATCTCATTACCTGATAAAGAAAACCCTGTACAAGTCACTGAAATTTCAGTTTTTCCCATTAATACATCTAAACTAAGTTCTTACCTGATATATACACCCTATAGAAAAACATATGAGTAGTTTACATAAGGAACAGCAAACTTTGAATTTCTTCAGTTTCTTATTTTCTTTAGAAAAAGTCAAACATCTGATTTTTTTATGCAATAATATGTTTGAAGTAAAATTGATGATCCAGGTAGTGTTGTGGCTTTGACCCTCTGGCTTCTCATGGCGCCTCGTGTTACTGTTGTATCCAATATGAAAAATACAACATTAGAACAAACTTCAGGAAATTTGCAGCAACATATATCTCCTAAAAATGCAAGCAGGAGCTTAAGCTTTAATATTCTCATACCTAAAATGGGAACAAAATATTAAAAACATCTGTTTCATGGTCAAAAGAAATAGATAAGATGATGTTAAATTACTTAACACTGTGACTAGAATGCTCTCTGTCCACATTTCTATTGAATGAAAGACTAAAGAATAAAATAATCAAAAGAAGAAAATTATGAATTCTCCTGAAGAGTTGAAAGACAACTTTAACACTAATGAGAAAATTTAAAGCAGAAGTGGGGCACTTTGAATCAAAATGACTGTTTTTGTTTTTTGTTTTTTTTAAAGATTTTATTTATTTTAGAGAGAAAGAAATAGCACAAGTAAGGGAAGGGGCAGAGGGACCAGCAGAATCCCTATTGAGCACAGTGCCCAACATGGGGCTTGGTCCCAGGACCCTGAGACTGTGACCTGAGCCAAAGTCAGATGATTAACTGACTGAGCCACCTAGGCACACTCAAATCAAAATGTCCTAAACTAGGTACACATATTAGATGAAGTAGACCATATCAGTTGGGACTTGTATTTAGAACTAGAAGCAATCTAATTTCAAAACACCAAAATGAAGAGCAAAGTCATGTTCAGATATATCCTCTAAACTTATGAAAGTTAAAATTGATTACTTAAATCTATGCTTATCAATCCAGATTAAGTATCTTTTTGACAAATAAAGCTTGAAATCCTTAGCTATCAAACAGATGGCACGTTCCATTTGTAGGGCTTCATAAGTCACCTGCTGCCAAAATACAGAGATTGGCTCTGTGTCAGACCTAGAAAAGGCATAGCATATTACTGATTTGCAAAGAAAAGTAATCTAGGATATTTCATAAATGAAGAAATTGTCATGTTTTGATGTAGATCTAGATTCAATATGGTGGAAAACAAACACAAAAGGTCAATGTAACAGAATACAAAGGAATATTTAAAAGATATTAAAAGAAACTTGACAATGAATTTATATAGTATCTAAGGAGTCATGAGATTGTCATATGGAGAAAACATTAATTCTTCTGTATTCATTAAAGCTGCTGAAATGGAAATAGACTTTTGATTGAATATCCCTTTCTGATTAAAAGGGAGGTGGTTTAGAGGCCATGAAGTTTAATTAAAAATGGCACTGGATTGAAAGTCAAGATCACCGCTCTAATCCCAGCTCAATCTTTAACATATGACTAGAAAGGTACTTTCTCTAGGTCTTGGTTTACTCGACAGAAAATGAAGACAGTAATATCTACACTACAGGTCTGTAATGAAGATTGAAACAGATAATATATGTAGAAGTTGTTAGTAGAGGACTTAGCTTATAGAAAATATTTTTAAAATAATCCTTTCCTTAGCATAGGTGGTTTCGTGATGGGGTTGCAATACAGTCAGGTTTTTCTTTAGGTATCATATACTGGGAAAGCTGAATTGCATAGTATGCTCTTACCCACCAATTGCACTGGACAAAGGAAACAAAGATGGAGAGAGGGTTGTAGATCTGCCTGGGGGGTAGGGGGTGCAGGAACCCATTGCTACTGCTGAGTGTGAAAAGGTCATGATGGATTCACACTTCGTTCAGGCAAGTGTCTATATGTAAAGGAGTCTCATCAAATGAATTAGGCAGGCTGGCCAAGGACTCCAGGAAATAATCAAGGTCAAAGCTATTAGGAATATGGTTCTAGGTGATGAGTGCATTCAGAAAAGAACCGAGCCAGGGACTGAACATCTGGTGAAAATATTGAGCAGGCTTCTAAGAGCCGGGCACAGCATCCCAAAGGCTTCCTTTCCTGGAAGACCAGGGGCATGTCAAGCTCAAATTTATAACAGTTGGACCAAAGGTTTACATATTTTTCATTTTAATAGATTGTACCAACTTTGCCTCCTTAGGAATTTCACAAATTCACACTTCTATCAATGATTTGCCCTAAATTTGCAAATCAAAAGTGTGTTTCCCAACTTTTTGATTTTTGTTGATGTGACAGTGAAAACTTTGATGTTGTGGTAGGCTGTTTGTCTGTCTAAAGGTATGATAGGCTGAGTCCTAGTTTCTCCCACTTTTAATATCCTAGTGGGTCATACCTAGGAATTGTTGAAAAATGTTAAATTCAGGTTCACTCTGGGAGAAAAACTAGCCAAGAAAAGAAAGCATGGGCTCTGCATTCAAACACACCTGAATTCAAAACTCATTTACGCAATTACTTAGCTATGGACCCTTAGTAATTTATTTAGTTTCTAATTATATTAGCTGTAATTTCCTCTTTTGTAAATGGAATAATTGAATTGTGGGATTTACTGAAAATCTTATAAAGCATCTGCTATTTATAAGGCATCTGCTATTTAGTATTTTTTAAATTTTTTTAAAATTTAAACTCTTTTCAAAGTATTTAATTACGATTCAGTAAATGTGTAAGTGTATTTGTGTGTGTGTGTTTCATGCCAAAATGCTTTTTATCCTATTTGTGCATTCTTTTGGAGTTAAGATGTCTAAATTCATTAATATAGAACAAGTTATGCCCTGGATGTTAGATAAGCAATGTGAAATGCATTTACTGATAATGTGTAATTAAATCAGTAAATTAGATTGTTATAACAGTAAACTTGGCTTCCTTGAGGGTTCATAATAGGTCCTAATTCCAACTCCTTTTACTCACCTAAAGCTTTGGAAATATTATATGGAAACAGAATTTCTAGTGGTGACAGTTTTACAGAGTCTCAGCCCTTTCTCCCCTATCCTAGTTCATCACTGGATTCAAGATCGGTAAAATATGTTTTATTCCCACTAGCTATTGTTTCCCATTATGTAAGACAACTGAACATTTGCTTTTGCTTTCATTTTTCTTCTCCATTTTTGGAAGACATGTCCATTTCCAACTTGCTGGGAGATTTTAGCCCTAATCCATCAAGTCAAAATAGGAAAAAAAAAAAAAATCCACATCCCAACTGGATCTTAACATCTGGTATTCTACAAAGTTTGTTTAATTTCCTGGTTTCCTTTGAGCCTATTTTGAGTTTATTTTACCTCCTAGTACTTACCAAAAATCGTGGTTCTAAACTTAAGTGTTTATTTCCTTTTTAAAGGTTGCTTTTTCACCACCAGAATACATGCCCCATGTAGTTTGGGAACATTTTGCTTTATTCACCACCATACACCAAATTCAAAAATTGTATTCAGCCTGTAGTAGTTATTAAAACATATTTATTGAATGAATAAATGCCTTACCTGAATGCCATACCTTCAGAAATCCCCTCTTAGGAATAAATTACTTATCATATCATGAATGCCTTGGTTCAAAGTCCTTCTGCATGGTCTCCCTTTTTCTTTCCAAATGTATTTTCCTGAAACCCAGCAAATTCTATTTCTTTTCTGGGCCGATATGATTCCCTACTTCATTTTTCCATGTTAGATAATTTCCACATTAATTAAAAAGCAATGAGACAAAATATTTTTGGTCTCAAAATCATGAGCATATAATGCTTTTATTTTTGCACTACAGCTATTTTGCACTACTTATAAAAATATAAGGCAATGTTTCAGTTCAATAGGTTTCTCTGACTGCCTGGTAAATGCAATCATTATTTTTTG
Organism: Mustela lutreola; assembly: GCF_030435805.1. Lineage (NCBI taxonomy): Eukaryota > Metazoa > Chordata > Mammalia > Carnivora > Mustelidae > Mustela > Mustela lutreola. The sequence continues at coordinate 80,157,497 of NC_081301.1, read as the reverse complement.
GTACTCTCTGATGCATACAGAGAGAACAGAGCTTAAGAGCCTATCTTTAAAAACTTATTGTCTAATAGGATATAAAAATCAGTAGGACAACTGTCAATTTTCCAAAAGACCAAGAGAAAATTCTACTAATCCAGCAAAGCTAAATTAATTAGATCTACTGCAATAAAGGGAAAATAAAACCTTGACAGAGTCTTTGTGACACTTCAGAAGGGGGAAATCTGAAGTAGAATTTCAGGCTATGAAAGGAGAAATTTTAAGTTGGTTCTTGCCAAGAGGGGAACTGGTGGTGATTGGCCAGAGCTTATGACATAATTGCTTTGGATTGTCTTGAACAGAGAAGTGAGGGTCGTAAAGAGGGTATGATGAGTAAGCCATTAGCCTTGGTAAGTAAATATTCTTGTTTGCTCATTGCCCTGTCTTCCAGAAGCAAGTATTTCTTGGAGCAAGTACCTAAATTGACTTTGCTTATTCTCAGTATTACTTATTTATTATTATTTTATACCTGTATGAATCTTTTATTTTTTCATTTTTTAATTTAAATTCAATTAATTAACATATAATGTATTATTGGTTTCTGAGGTAGAGTGTAGTGATTTATCAGTCTTATACAGCGCTCAGTGCTCTTTACATCTCGTGCCCTCCTCAGTGTCCATCACCAGTTACGCCATCCTCCCTCCCCCCTCCCCTCTAGCAACCATCAGCTTGTTCCCTATGCTTAAAATGCTCTTATGGTTTGTCTCCCTCTCTAATTTCATCTTGTTTTATTTTTTCCTCTCATCTCCTATGATCCTCTGTTTCAACATATATGTTGGGTGACTCGGATTTTTCATTGCTCTGCACATGTCTGTGAATGCCTGAAAATTGTCTTGAGTGTTAATTTGGAGGATTACCAATAAATTCAGGGAGTAGTCAATGTCACAGATACAGAATCCACAAATAATGAGGATGCACAGTATGTTAGTGTGTTAAATCTTATGCTCCATTTCTCCTGGGCTCTGGTCAGATTTCCTTCTTCTTTCTTCTTTCTGCTCTCGGATTGTATGATCTCTATTACTTAAACTTTGTGTTTACTGATTTGATCATCTCTCCATTCCCATATACTCTTGAGCCTCTCTAGCACATTTTTAGTTTGGTTATTTTTATCTTTTTGCATTATGTTTTATTTATTTATTTATTTATTTATTTTACAGAACTCCTTGCATTACTATTCTAGAAGTACTTCTGACCTGGTGTTATTTTATACAGATGTTATGACTACTCACAGCATCCTTGTATTTAAATACTTCTATCTCTTTCAAAAAATGTTTCCTGTAACAGAGCATGCCTCATCATTTGTAATCTACTGTGATCACTTCAGGTTGGAAGACTGTCTCTTCTAAGAGTTCCAGTCGGGAGCTGAGACATAACTTTTCTGCTTTCTTATTTCCATCCTTAATTGACGTTTTGACCGCAGTGTTGGTGGGTAGTAAATGTGGGCATTGGCAGAGAATAGAGACTCAGGCCAGTCTCTTAATTTCTGGCCCTGTTTTCCAGTCCTCTGCAAGCTCATGGCTATAATCTAGGAAATGTTTCTGTCTCTCTCTTTGCTGTAGGATGGAAAAACAGCTCCCATGTCATCAACTGTATCTTCCCTACTATGTCTTGGTTCTGTTCTGCTTTTAAATAAAAGCTGTGTTAAATCCATAAGCCCTGGGCTTTAAACCCCCAATGACTTAACTCTCTCAAAAAATCACAAGCGTTGGAAATCACAAGTGTTTTTATTTTCAATAAATTGTCTTTTCAGTGTTTTCATTAACAAAAACAAAGAATGCAGTTGTTTATTCCTGCCTATCCTTAAGTGCAAGGCATATGGACAGCTGTCACTAGGGCCCAACCATTGGAAGTCGGGAGGGCAGTGAGCACAAGGAAGCTTGAGCAAAGACAGGTCAAGTGACAGCTCAAAATATTATCCTATTACTCTAGAATTATTCAGCAAATCATATGATCTTTATATGTGGGGGAGGATGACTGTGGGATGGTAGGCTGGAGAGAGGGCGACTGCTGGTAAAATCTCACTTGGTTCCTTTTTTCTGTAAAAACCAAATGTAATTTAGATGAGAATGAGGAATGAAGGAATGAGCTACTTCACTTTCATATGTTTTCTTTTAGAGTCATGATTTGTACAACCTGTTTTTCCTTAGCTCCTTTCAGAGTTTCCATTCCTGGATGAAGAGTCCAGAGTTTCCTCAATGTCTCTGACATGCCATGTTCATCTTTCGTGCATTTATAGAATGCTGTGGTTTTGCCCTGTTTGCATGGGTTTCAGTTGAATGCTGTCATTCCCTGCCTTTTCAAGGAGCTCTACTTGATTGCTTCCTGCCTCATTTTTTGGTATTCCTGAAACTTAGCACCACCAGAGCAAAAAGGGCAACTTTCTACTGCAAAAGAAGCTAAGATCTCATTATAAACTATTTTTATTTAATAGAAAACAAAAAAGAACATTTTCCGAAAATGTAAAATGAGAAAGTGCCCAAATTGTTAATCATCCCTCTCTCAGATCAGAGCACCCATGAGTTCAAAAACTAGAAGGAAAGCTTGAGGATCATTAAATCTCGTCTGGGAGGATAATGTTTCTGTATCTTCACTGATTAGTTTCTCCTGAAATTTCCAACTTCTTTTTTTTAACTTAGCCATTTTTTTTTTTTTTCTCTGCTCAGTGAATCAAGGAAGTGAACAACAGAAACTAGGGTCAAATGGGTTGTGTCTTAACTTGTGATTTTCAAAAACTTAGATCCTTGTTGAAATAGGGCTCAAGGCATAGACAAAGTATTTTGGATAATACTTTAAGAGCAAAACATTCTTGCTGCCTGCTGAGAAAAAGGAGAGATAGCAAAGAATTCAACAATAAGACAGCTCAAACTTGAACTATCACACTCAATTTCCAGACAGTAGGAAAAGATCTTCTTTTTTGTTAAGTTCTACATACAACATTTCCTTACATCTCTTTCACCAAAACAACAAATAGCCACACCTAGCTGGAAAACAAAAGCTAGGGAATACCATGTTTAACTGGGTGGTACTGTCTGGTTGTTAAAAATTGGGTTTCTTATCAAGGAGTTGTCTTTGCATGCACCTCTCTCCTCTTTGATATTTTTTCCTAGGAACTAGCCATCTTCCCCCAGGCTCTCAACACCAACTTTTCAACTCAGGGAATTTCCTGGGTTCTGCCTGGGTTTCCCCTCCATACCTTACAACCTGGATTCTTCCTCAAGTCAGTAGTCACTTTATTTGTTTCTCATCTTAAAAGATCACTTCCTGGGGTACCTGGGTGACTCAGTCGTTAAGCGTCTGCCTTTGGCTCAGACCATGATTCCGGGGTCCAGGGATCCAGCCCCACATCAGGCTCCCTGCTAGGCGGGGAGCAAGCTTTTCCCTCTCCCACTCCCCCTGCTTGTGTTCCCTCTCTCTCTCCATCTTTCTGTCAAATAGATAAATAAATAAGTTTGTTTTTTTTTTTAAATCACTTCGCGTCATTGCCTGATGCTTAGTATCTCAAAAAGCTTTATTTCATTTCCTTTTATTGTTTCTGTGTTTCAGGTGGGGAAGGTTAATCAGGTCCCTGTTACTTTAGTCTTGGCTGGGAGGGAAAGTTCCCTACCCTATTCACCGCCTCCCCACATCTATTATTGTATTCTATATCTTTCATCTACAAAGTGCTTTGCAAACTATTTTGGCATTCTTTGCAATTTGCTAGGATGTAAAGTGAAATTGACATATACATATTACTCCCTGCAAGAGACAAAAATGCTTTTGAATAGTCTCATCTCTAATTATTTCTCCCTGCCCACACATTTTGAGCCTGGAGGAGATTGGGATTAGTTCAAGAAGAGAATATATCTGGAATGAAAGGGTGTGAACCTAGGAAAGCAGTAAGCAATATCCCAAGCGAGACTGTGTTATAGAAAGGTCAAGGTGCATGATGAATGGATTAGGTTGGAGTAGATAACACTGGATAACACTCCTGTGGATTTTTGTCTAATTCAGATTTGCACATTTTTTTTATAAAATGTTTAGCAATGAATGCATTATTATATAAAAGCAACCAAATTTAAGGGATTGGCAGATTACTCGAGTTGTGTTTTAGTTCTGGCATAAATATTTTCCAGGTAGGTAATCTCACATCTCCAAACCTGTTTCCTTTTTTTTTTTTTTTTTTGTATATGGGAGGAGTTAAACTACTTGATTTTTTCCATACTAAATTTCTATATTTTTGTGAATGTTTTTCTGTAAGTGGGTAACCACATTAAAGTTTCTGCAGATATCAGAAGGCCCCTTTATACGTGAGCTTTCCCCTCTCTTATTCCTTGCAATTCTTGGTTACACTCAATTTTCTGTATAAAACTTTCATGGTAATCTCCAGGGTTTGTGCAATCTGGAAAATTAAAAGAACTACACTTTAGTGAGTATTGGGTTTGTTGCACTTTCTCTCCTCCCTACAACTCAGGTTTTTTTTTTTTTTTTGCTAATAACAATAACGGAAAGTGTCACATAATAGAATTAGTGCCCACAATTGAAATGTAGAAGATTTCAGGATATAAATTGAGTTGAATATAAAAACTGGATATTTTTCATTGATAAACTATTCTTTATAAACATGGGAGTCTGGTGTGCCTGAGTTTCAGTCTTAAGGGTGCACAACAGTTTTGTAGATATGAATTCTATTACTGCTATACTGTTTCTAATACATTTTACAGAAGCAAAGTGTCTTCATACCACTAAACAACATCTACTTGCAAGTGAAGGGGGAACAAAAGCTCATAAAACTGCAATAAAATATTTATTTGTCTTCAGCAATAGGATTAATTTTATCACTGTAGATTTATGACCCCAGAAATTCGTTGCTGGATATTTAATATATCAAAATAGCAGAACAAGGAGCTTGTATTAAGAAATGTGTTGTGAAACTTGTGATTTACCAGAGAGAACAAATTTCTTTTCTTTTTTTTTTCCGTAAGACTTAATAAAACAGAAGCAAAATTGAATTAGTTTGGCATAAAGTTTAATTGCCTGACAAAAAAATTTGATACTGCTATTGCATTACTGTTTATGTACAACATATATTGGACTTGTGGATCATCCCCCCCACCCCTCACTAGACCCTCAGCCTGGAGGAGCTAATGATGGCAATAGGATTGCAGTTTTAGTGTCTGGGAATCTTCCTTTTGATTTCTTCTTTCTATCATAAAAGAGGAAAAGTTCACTGTAATGACCTTTCCAAAAGGGAAAACAGGGCTTTATAGCTTGCTTCCTCCCCTAATGCAATTCCTTTGTTGAATGCCTATCTCTTCAGGAATTCCAGAGCTCTTCAGTGCTATAGTACCTTAAGATAGTGTGTCTTAGTGACATTCAGTTTATGCATCTGGGAGCTTTTTTTTTTTTTTATGATGGAAATAGCCTGATAGCAGAAAGTCATAAAGAACGTAGTAAATCTACAACCTTCAAATTGTCTCTATTTTGAATTGTGGCTATAGCATTAGAATTACTCTCTTTCTGCTCACGTTTTTAAAAAAATATTTTGAGCTCCTATACGAATTAGGTACACACTTAGGAAAAAACACAGTCTCTTGAGATTGTAATGTGGGAGCTAGACATCTTCATGTTCAAAAAGGTTAGAGGAATATGGTCTGGCAGAGGCAGAACAACTTCAGTCCTCATAATTCAGCTAGCACAGAATTTGAGAATTGAGCCACTAAATCGATGATGTGGCCATAGAGTTTACAACCAGAAACCATCTCAGTTCTTCTCCATAAAGCTTATAACAGCTAACCTTTTCAGAAATTGCTTTGTGCATTTCCAATCAGATGGGCCATCCCTAGAGGGTGGCTGGGTCTGAATCACTGTCATAAAAAGTAATTAAGTAAAAATATATATCATAGAGGGCGAACAGCCAACAGTTTCCTTTAAGTCTGATTTGAATGAAAAGAAAAAAGCTGGATTTATTTTATCCTTTCTATCCTAGTATTTCTTGTTTTCATGTTTTTAAAGTATGCCATAAAGAAAACCATTTGCTTTCCTTCTCACATCTGATTTCCTCTCTTGTCCAATTGCACCCTCTTGGTAGCAGGAACATATGCAAATTGATGGAGTACATGATGGAGGCCAGCATTTTCAAGATTTGGGGTAAAATTGTTAAAGTGTTCAGTGCTCTTATTTCTACCTTCATCCCTGTTTATTAATTTTCTCTCTAGAGAAGATGATAAAATATAAACTTGACTCAGTAACAAGTACCAATTAGGCTTCTGTACATAAACCTTGCTGTGAGTGATTCATCAAAAATCAGTTATGAGATTTTTGTCTGGGAAATTCCAGTCAGAAGTTTAAAAAAAGATGAAGTCAATGAAACCTGCATGAGTTTATGGTCAAAAAAGAGATTATTGGGGTGCCTCGGTGGCTCAGTTGGTTAGGTGTCTGCCTTCAGCTCAGGTCATGATCCCAGAGGGCTGGGATCCCATGTTGGACTCTCTGCTGAGCAGGGAGTCTGCTTCTCTCTCTGCCCCTCACCTGGCTTGTGCTTTCTTTCTCTCTCTCTCTCACAAAAGAAAATGAACAATATTCAGTAACTTGACTATCTTCTCAGTTTTTCTTCTTCTCGATCTCTCTCTCAAATAAATAAATAAAATCTTTTAAAAAAAAGAGAGAGATTATCAATTAACTTCAGGGTAACTTGTTCACATGAATGCTAGTGTCTGTTTCTCTCATCAGATCTTGATTAAAATGACCAAGAAGTTTAATAATAAGGAAATAAATTTAATACTAGGGAAAAACTCACATCAACATCTCTTACTGAAAGACTATAAAACTGCACCATGTAAAACAAAAATAATAGTATACGTTGTTTAAAAATATTCACAAAAGTTAAAAGCAGAAGATATAAAGCACTCATTGAAATTAAAAAAAAAAAAAAAAAGTAGAGGTGGCAATATTAATGCCAAACAAGGTAGAATTCAATGCCAAACTTATTAACTACATCTATATGTTTTATGTTTTATGGATGAAGGGCACAATATTCAAAGAAAACATAAAAACCTGTGCTCCCTTGCATATAAATAACCAACATCAAAATATGTAAGATATTCAAAATACTCAGTTGGTAGCAATCCAAAAGAAATTGAAAGGAATACAATACTAATGGAAGACAAATACAATTTGTATCATCCTGGAGATGTCGGTAACACACAAAAATAAATTAATAAATTAAACAGTATCCTACAGAGATTACCCTTTCTTTCCCAACACACTCATTAAACACTTGCAAAGATATGGTTATGTATAAACTAAATGGAGTCTCCAAAACCTTGCAAAGTGCTGCCTTTGTAGTGGATACATTCTTTGACTATAATACAAGAAGAAAATAATAGCAAAAGAAAATGAACAATATTCAGTAACTTGACTATCTTCTCAGTTTTTCAGGATTATGTGATGACTATTTCTAGAGTATTTCTTTGCCTATTCTTTCAGAGAATTTCTTAATATAAAACTATTCTCTGTGGTCATTCCACTGACATCTCTTCAAACTTTTATAGGTAGTTCATAACATCTACACTGTAATTCTTTTTGGCCACTCTGTCTCCAGATAGCTCTAGCTCTGGCAATGAGTTACATCCCTGAGCCTGTCACATGCTCATTGAATAGCATGTACTGGTGCCATTTCTAAAATGCCACTAAGTTGTGTTTATTTATTCTTACGCATGTCCCTGTTTTCTAAAACTTTTTTATTTTCTAACATTTAAAAGTTAAACTGACAACTTTTCTAAATAATTCTTACACCAAGAGAAAATATGCATGTAAATTATATAATATGTAGGAAAATGTCAGCAGTGAGACCTTGACATACCAAAATTTATGAGCGATTTCCAAAATTACACTCAGAAGAAAATAAATGTCTCTGTATGTCTTAAAAATTGAAGAAAACAAGTAAAAATTTAAATTTTTAAAATTTTACTTAAGAAATTACAAAAAGAATATATAATAAAGCAGGGGTTGGCAAACTTTAGTCTGGGGGCCAATTTCAGCCCCACATCTGTGGTGGTAAATGAGGTATTACTGGCACAGGGCCATGCCCATTCATTTGTTAATTGTCTATGGCTCCTTTCAGGCTTCAAGGGCAGAGCTGAATAGTTGTGACAGAGGCCATTTGGCCTGCAAAGCCATACATACAGCCCTTCACTATATGGTCTTTACAGAAAAAGTTTACTGGCCTGTAATCTAAAGTATTAAGAAAAAAGCATTGTTAAATATAAAACTATGAATTAATAATTTGGGTAGCAGAAAGGACTATAATTGGAAGACATATCAGTTGTTTCAGCATTCAGAAAACTGCAGTGTTATAAAACTTACTTTGTCAACATTGTCTCAAACTAAAATATTGGGTAAAAAGTAGGTGGAAAATTCTAAGAAAATATTGGTATATCTAACTCAACAATATATTTAACTATTAAGAACTTTCAGCCAAGTTAAGATTTATTACAGGAATGTTTAAATTATTTACTATAAGTAAATATGTTAATATTCTTAATCACATCACATAGCTTAAAACGAGAAACCATTTATTAGTCTCAACAGATACAGAAAAACAGCTGGTCTCTTTTTTGATAGAAAAATATTACTCTAGAAATAGGAAGGTACAGTCTTATATGAAAACCCAGTATTATTTTCACAGCTGAAAACATCAGAGATAATCTCACAAATATCATAAAAATGCCTTTTATTTTATGACCAGTCTAAGAAAAAAGTTTATAAAAACTCTAACTAGTAGAATAGGACATGAAAAATTAAAAGAAGGAAAATAGAAAATTATTTTCTGATTATATGACTATATATCTGGAAAACAAGATAAATCAGAATATTAACATTAATATATTAATATGATCCGATCTTCGGACCCCAATCGAGTTTCTTCAGTTGGCAGTGTTGCATTTACTTATCATGTCTCTTTATCTTCAATCTGGAGTAGTACCTCATTCTTTCTTTGTAGTTCAAATGATGACACTTCTGAAAATTACAGACCACTTATTGTGCAGAATATCTCTTAATTTGGGAGTGTCTGGTGTTTCCTCATATCCCATTCAAGTCACGCATCTCTGGCTGGCCCAGGTTCCCTAGGTGCCCTCCTTACTGATAGGTTATTGCTATTCCCAATTTCTTTCTTTGTGGAAAGGACTGCAGAGATTTTTAGGTGTGTATTCACAAGCATTACTACATATCGACATATCTATCTCTCCATCATCTATTCTGTTGGCAAAAAATGAGCACATGCTGACACCTCCAAGCGATTCCACCACTGCAGAATTCATACTAGTTTCTCCTCTTCTATATTTGTAGCTCTGTTCTCTGATAATGAGATAACTGACCCCCATCACTGATGTGATTAGTCTCCCTGTATCATACAAATCTGCTGATGTGATTAGTCTCCCTGTATCATACAAACCTCCCATTGCAGCATCCCGTCCTCCCTGCAGATCCCTCTTCACCCCACCAGTGCTCTAACAGTCTAGACCTGTCCTTCACCCTCCTTACCTCACCTGAACTCTGATGCCACACACAGGGATATCCCACCCTGCGAAATCCTCCTTTACCCAGCCTGGGTTTCAGCACCCCATGGCAGGCGGCCAACAAGTACCTTCCTCCTCCTTATCCCAGTGGCACTGTGTCTGACTGTAGCAGGTTGTCCTTTCCCAGATAGCCTCCTTACACACCTTGGGCTCTGCCACCCTGCTCTGGAAAGCCCTTTTATACATTTGTCCTTCTCATTCTTCTTCTTGGGTCTCCTGCATAGGCCGCTGGAGCCACCCCCCACATCGTAGCAGATGCCTGCCTTTTTTGAGCCGTCAGTATCTTTAAAGTTGTGTCGTTTAAAATGCGCAGGGAAAGGAAGAGGAAGACGTCGCCGTGCTTCTTGAGAAAGGAGAGAAACAAATGAAAAAAAATCAATTTCTCACACTTTTCAATGATTTTAAGAGCTTGATTTCACAGAAAAGTTATAATCTAAAATACAAAAAAAAAAATGTGAACATGTTACTTACACATTAAGGTTTTCAGGTGTAAAACCAAAGAACATACATCCAAAATCATGGCAAATAAAAACAAGGAGAGTATATTGTAAATAATGTGATAATTAAATACTGCATAAAATTATTATTATTATTATCTAATGCACTCTTACAAAACAATAAAAAAATGCCTCAGTGGTAAAACAGGCATACCGTATTAATGCAAATTCACTCATTTTAAAGTACAAACTACCAATAATCATGAAAGAAATGTTCAACCTCTCTAGCAAAAAAACTTAAAAAAAATAGTAGTAAGACCATTTTTCCTTTCAAAGTGACATATTGAAATGAGAAACAATTAGAATGGTTGGCAAATATAGATAGTCTAATGCACTGCTTGACAACATGTAAATTGAAAAAATATTTTTGAAGGAAAAATTTGTATCAAATATATTAAAAATATATATAACCTTTGAACTAGTAGCTATACTTCTAGGAATTAACCTTAGCAAATAATCAGATGTGGGCAAATACTTATGATGTGTTTATTTCAATATTATTTAATATGGGGATAAAAATACTATATGACGTGATATATAAATTTAATACAGGAATTTTTAAAAAACAGCCTTTGGTCCACAATAGGGAATTGGTTAAATGAACTATGCTACATAAACAGATGTAATATTAAGTAATAAAATAAAATCATAAAATCATAAAATTACTTTATTACATGAAGAAAATACAGTACAAGATGATCAATAAAATACATGATTCTTTCTTCTAAAGATTTTATTTTTAAGTAATCTCTAAAAAAATAAAAAATAAAAAAATAAAATTTAAAAATTAAAAAAATAAAATAAAAAATAAAAAATAAATGAGTTTAAGTCATCTCTACACCCAACGTGGGGCTCACACTTAAAATTCTGAAATCAAGAGTCGCATGTTCTACTGATTGAGCCAACCAGGTGTCTCTAGAATATGACATTCTGTGCATATATGTGCATTTGTGCATTTTATGTTTGTATGCTGCCGGATCTACATGTTGATGTGGATATATTTAGAAGAAAATACACCAACGTGTTAACTATGATTTGCTTATGGTTTATTTCTATTCCTTTTTTTTTTTTTTAAGATTTTATTTATTTATTTGACAGAAAAAGAGACAGTGAGAGAGGGAATACAAGCAGCTGGAGAGGGAGAAGCAGGCTCCCCACCGAGCAGGGAGCCTGACACGGGGCTTGATCCTAGGACCCTGGGATCATGACCCAGCCAAATGCAGATGCCCAACAACTGAGCCACCCAGGCATCCCTATTTCTGTTCCTTTCTTTACCAGATTTTCTACCATGAACATAAGTAATTACTGTATTACTTTCCTATTACTGCTTACATTGCTACAAACTTGGTGACTTAAAATAACGAATATATTCTCGTACTGTGGAAGTCAAAGTCCAGAACTGGTTTCATTGGCTAAAGCCAAGGTATCAGTAGGGTTCTAGTTCCACCTGTATTCTTTGGCTTGTGGCTATTTATATTCTTCTGTCTGTAAGGAACACCATTCCATCTCTGCTTCCATCCCCACATCACCTTCTCTGACTCACGACCCTCTTATTAGGATGATGTGAGGATGATTATGTCATTATGGACCAGGTTTATCTTCCAATCTGAACATCCTTGGTCCAATCAGATCTGCAGAGTTCGATTTGTCACACATTCCCAGGTTCCTGGGATTAGGACAGAATACAGATGTATGTGGGGGTCACTTTTCAGCTCACCTCAATTATTTCTATTATTAAATTATTTATTACTGTAGAGATATATGCTTCACTCTGCCAATCCTTGAGGAGGAAATTTTTTTTTTTTAATGTTATGAGCATAATATATATTACTAGAAGATACAGGAGAAGAAGAGGAAAAGATACATTCTGAGGAGCTCAATATACATTTTGGAATTCCATAGGGGTGATTTAGAAGAACTAAGGACATAAATAGGCACTCATGACTGAGGAGAGAAATTTGAGAACTCCAACAAGTAAGTTCTAAAATAACCACTGCCCCCAAGAAGAAAACCATGAGGTCTGTAACTAGTGTCTCCCGTAGGCTGACCACAGGGATACTGACAGGACCTCTGATGATAATTGTTACTTAGTAATATAAGTCTACGTCCAACAAAACGATTTCTGAAACAGATCCTGAAAACCTACCATATGACCAGTAATACACTAAACACATAAAGACGTTTCCCACTCAAAAATATCAGAATACATTGTCTGCTAGCAAAAACTTATATATAGCAGTGTCCACAGCAACTTTATATATAACATTGAAAGTGGAAACAATCTCACTGCACAACCTTAGAGGAATTCACAAAAATTTACACATTATCATTATGTAGTGGGCTGTTGGAGAGCCCTAAAATCATAAATGTTATTATGTTATTCATCTGTTACTCACTGCATCAGAAAATGCTGTTATAGTATTAAGGAAGCATACTAGCTAGGTGCCAGAATTCATACATTATGATCTTAAACATGTCAAAAAAAAATAAAAAAGCTAAAGGGAGTAGAAGCAATATTAAAATATGTATGGTGGATCCTTAGGATGGTGGAGTTATGGGACTATTACTTGTTGGAGTTCCAATTCTGCCATTGTATATACTGTATTTTTATAATCAGAAAGGGGAAAAAAAACACAATAAAAAGTATTGAATCAGCTTCCCGTAAATATTGATTCAGTTATTGGTCTAAGGGAAGTTTTACTACCTGGGAAGCTTTCATTTCTCCACTGTGCAACAGTGCATGGGAGAAAAAAAAACATGCCACCCTTTCCGATTAGGGGCCCTGGGCAGGAGGTGCATCATTAAATCCACTAAGTGGAGAATATCATCATTATCTGCCAGGTAACACGAAAAGCGTAGAGACCTAGCAATTCTGGTTGTATTCTACTTTACAAACATTAAAAAACATCCACGCTCATCTCCCCAGTGGGAAATGCAGCCCTGAATAAAAGGGTTAGATCTGAAGAGAGATATATACAACAGATACTATCAAACAACAGAAAATAAAAGGACTATGTGTTACAAATTCTTTAGTCTAAAAAGATGCAGTGTAACACAGTATGTTTCCCTCCTCTGTACTATGATATTTATGGAGGTCGTCAATGCTTGCCATAAACAGTCTACATGTAAAACAGACTCACTCTTTTTTCTTTATTGAGTTTCATTAAAATTGGTATAGTAATTCATTGTGCATTTACTTGATTTTAGTCCTTTTTGGATTGAACAGGACAACAATGCTTCGTGCTTGAGAATTCACAATAAAAATCGCAAAACCTCAAGCTATATCTGCTTATTCACAATTAAATAAATCAGTCTTTTAATCCTTTAATCTACTCTAGAAACTGAATAATTAAGCTAGAACAGGGATTGTTCCATCTGATTCAAAACATTTTGAGGTCAGAGTCTCAGAAGAGAGATTTTTCACATGTTTATTTGCTCTAATTCGCATAATGAACAAATTAGAAACAAGCAACCAGAGGGTGCTGGATTAGCAGGAGTCTTAAAAGCTTTGCAGCTTCTTCATATAATTATTGAGGAGGCATGTTTAATTAGTATAACACACATTAGTAACAATTAAACATAGTCAAGGTCAAGAAATTAACCCTTTTACAATTTAAAGTTGGCATTTTAATTTTATAGTGCTCTCAGCACAACAGAAATGTTCATTTAGTTCAATGTAGTATTCTGATTCTGTTATAACATTAAAATCACTCTTTTTGATATTATTGTAATATACCAGTTTATAGGTAGGAAGATGAGATTTTAGTTTCTAGAGATATCTGTATAAGACTCTCATAAATGTGAAAGTTCAGTACTCAAAGGAATGAGGATGCATGTACAATTTCAAGTGACTGTGCTTTGCTAGCTGGACTCTTTCTGAGCCGAGTGAAAAATAGAATGGAAAGACTTACCTAGTTGCTCCATTTCCTAATCCCACATCTTGTACCTCAATTGAAAGGGGTTAAGAGCCCATTAAATTCTCTTCTTGGTCCATAAGCTTCTTTTCAGTACCTTTCCCAGGTTGCAAAGAAAATTTCCTGAAGGTTAGCCATTAAAGATTACTGTACTCCTGAAAATCCTTGACTTATGTCTTGAAACATGGGGTCATTTTAATTATCTATGGATGAAAGACAGTGGTTTGACTTCAACTGACTTTAGGTGTCTCTTATGATGTATAACATAGTGAGGTTTGGAAATACTGACTCGCTTATTACAGTGTGAGAAATGCTGCATTTTCTCTGCTTTTAGTTTTTCTTTCTACCCTGTGTAGTTGATGGCTATGGGTGCATCAATTCTAATCTCTATGGATAAAGAAATGAGAATAAAAAACAACCACAAATTTGAAAAGCAGGCTTATGGACATTATCCTTATAGTTTCCATAATGAAGGGACCTTCCCTTTAATTGAAGATGGCAAAATTCTTCTCAATAATTATTATAAGAACTAGGGGATAAAGAATGTGGTGAAGGTTGAAAGTACTTTGTGATCATTTATGTGCATGCTGTCTTTCATATTGAATGGTGATATCTGATTTATGATCTCGTTTTTTTTAAGATTTTACTTATTTGAGAGAGAGTGTATGTATACATATGTGCACATGCAGGGGGACCAGCAAAGGGAGAGGGAGAAGCAGGCTCTCCACAGAGCAGGGAGCCAGATATGGGGCTCAATTCCAGGACCATGAGATCATGACCTGAACTAAAGGCAAACGCTTAACCAACTGAGCCACCCAGCATCCCAATATCAAACTTTTTTTAAAGATAGTTTTCTGATGCAAGAGAGATTGCCGCCCTATTGATTACACATTTCTATTAATTTCATATGTAATATATTTAATAAAGGTGAATTTTTAATTTATTACTCACCTGTCCCATGTTACTTGTGATTAATACTTGGTGTTTTCTATAGTAGGGGAAAATTGAACAGTCAATGCAAGATGAGTTGGGTAAAAGCATAAGAACCAGAGAAGGCTTTCTCACATGTGAGGCTGGATTCTGTCATTGGGATGAATTTACCAAAGCCCAGGATCTTTCCTTCAGATCTGGGGCTTGGTAACACAAAATTTTTAGGAGGCTGACTAAAATTTCTATTCTCAGGGAAAGACTCACACTAAACTATCAAACACGAATAATGCATGGAAACAGAATGTCAAGTTATGAATGTAATGATAAATTAAAAATAAATAAATTACAACATTCCATACATCTTTAAGCTATACTTCCTCTCCCTTTAGTCTGGCTTAATCTGGAGGTCAGAAGTAATCAGAATTCGTGAGCTTTTCTGTATGTGTATTATCTTCAACAGTATTTACAAAAACAAGAGCATGAAATCAGAAAAGAGCAAATCTGATGTTTAATGACCACATACCAATATAAACTGTAACCTAGCCATTCATTCACTCAATGAATATTTTTTTTTACATATGGATATTAGGTGCCAGGCTCTGTGCTGGTCTCCGGAGTAGCCTATAAAAAGCCAAAAGGATATCATCTTTCAGGAACATGGAGTAGAAGCAAAATCAGCAACAAAAATATGAACTTTCAAAGGATTAAGGTGACATAAACTGGATGCTAAGACAGAAAATAATATCCATTTGGGTATCTGCTTTTGAGTTCACTAAAATTTTCAATGAGGAGTTAGCATCCAGTCAGGGTGAGAAAGATATAAAGCAGCAAGCCATGTGAAAAGGAAGTGATAATCATTCTAGGCCAGGAAATAAACCTAGAAGAGTTTTTGTGGCTAGAGGATGTCTTATGAGAGCAAGAGAGTCGTCCGTGATTCAAAGTAAATTTCACTTCCCTTTTATAAATCTATGACTCCTCCACCACCTCCCAATCACAGAAATGAACCTATCTCTATAGTTCCCCTTTAGTTCCATTCCATTACAGTCCTCCTTACATGTGCCCAGGAACAATTCTACTGACTTCCTTTCACCCAGCTGCCATGATGCCACAGCCAGAGTTAGTAGAAAAAACTGGTGAGATCACTCGACGGGGGTTGGCTACCTTCCTCCAGTGACCATGGTTATAACCTCAGATCATGGTCACTAGGGAAGGGATCCTTTGCCCTGCGTGGCTCCATGCCTGGGATATAGGCTTTTTTATTGCTCCACCTCAGTGCGGCTGAGACCAGACTACTCAATTTGAATGTGGCTTTACTGAAGCTTAGGGATAATGGAAGAGATTTCAAACTGTCACATAACTTCAGATTACCCTGCGTCCTCTTATAAGACCAATATTGGCCTGGATCCCAGCCTACCAATGTTCGTCAAGGAACAGTTTACCACTCAATAGCAGATCTGCTGCAGAACCTTCAAAGTCTTGAGGTTCAAGCCAAATTCCTTCCTAGCTCCAGGAGGGGAGCACATAGTGTCCCCAGTCATAACCTCAGGCCTAATTCCACAAGTCTTAATTCTCTATTCTAAGATTAATCTCATGTCAAGGTGATTAATAGCAGAAACATCTATTCAACAGAGATGTGGTCCAGCTTGATAGTCCTTATTAAGCCAGACAATCACAGAATAATCTTTTAAAACAGTTCCTAAAGCCTGTAGTTTTCAGGATTGTCAATTCTCATCTTTTATGTGATGATAGCCAAAATGACATAGCCAGAGACAGGAGAAAATTTGTTACAACAAACTAATTTAACCCTCACCTAGCCAATGCTTTGATGTGCACTGCCAACACTTACCTTTGAGTACACTACTCTTTCTACATTTTTATAGGTGACTAATTCTTGATTTTCTAGTGCCATCTTTCTTCATATAAACTCCTAAAATAAATTCACTGGTTAATCAGATTACAGTCAACACATACAGCATTGAGAGTCATTCTTTCACATTTAGGTAACTATGTCTCTCTCTACTCCATTTTTTAAATTAATTAACAAATTAATCTTAAAGATTTTATTTATTCATTTTTGACAGAGAGAAAAAAAGCAGAGTGAGAGGCAGGGGGAGAAGCAGACCTCCTCCTGAGCAGGGAGCCCAATGTGGGACTTAATCCCTTGACCCTGAGATCATGACCTGAGCCAAAAGCAGACGCTTAACCCACTGAGACACCCAGGCACCATCTTTGCTCCATTTTAAAAAATGTACTGATTCCATAGTTTAACTCTTAATTACCTCTCCTTTTCAAGTTCTTGGGAGATACTCCATTATTGTTGCCATGTACGAACATCATCTTTCCTTCATAGAAGCAAAAAAGCCAAATACCTACAGAGAGTTTCTTGACTGAACAGTAATATGAATCTTCTTACCTTTAAGAGAAAGAGGCCCAGGAATCAAGAGACTTAGGCACCAGCACCCGCACCCTTCACACTGTTTTATAATTTCCTAAAAAAGGGTATTGGACTAAATGGTTTTAATTAACCATACATCCTGCTCCACAAATCTAAAAACCTACAAGATAATATTTTTAGTCTTCAAGTATCCATTTGCAATAATTTGGAAAAAATTTGCATGGCAGGAAAATTATACTGTTTACTGAGTTTTTGCATTAGTAGCCTCAGATTTTGTGGTTTAGTGTTATAGAAAGGATCAAATCATACTTCTTTTACTCATTGCATGTGATGTCATGTTTGGAAAATCCAAGAAATCTCTGAAACTTGGAGACCAGGAATCTACGTAGTAAATAATAACACAATGAGTGACTCCTAGAACTTTTGGTAGTAGTTCCTGAGGGCAAAGGACAGTAGCCACAGGAATTGTCAGTCATGATTTGGAGCTTTAATTTCAGAAATTCTAGATGCATACATTTGGAAGGGACCTTAGAAATGTGGATGGATGGCCAGAGAAGACCTTTCGTTCCTGAACAATGAGGACTCGCTAATAATTTATGATTTTTCTGGAAGTTACCTGAGGTTCATTTGGCAAAACAGTTGCTGGTCTTTTCTCTAAACAAGGTGAAGCTGTAACTTTTAAAAATTTCTTCGATTTTTTTCAGTTTGTTCCAAAACTCTTTGACCCTACAAACTTCTCTTAACTTGAAATTCCTCAAAATAACTGTAGTTCACGCTTGGAGTTGAAGCTCCCTGAAAGCTTGACCTGCATACTCTATCTTGCTGGGCTTTCAAAAGCTCCTAGAAACCCCAAAGTATTGAATAACTGAATATTATGTGGTTCTGGGTATGTAGAGATGCTCTATTACTTATCAGCCCTGTGGTGAAGCTTAAACAAGTGGTGAAACTTGTCTAAAGCCTTAGCTTCCTCATCTCTAAAGTCAGGAAGTTAGCACCAGTGTGTATAGTATTATTATAAGAACTAGGTGAGTGGATGTTTGGTGACTACAGTAAACATTTAATAATAGAAACAGCAACTTGTTCTCTATCCTTTAGGATGGTCTTGAAAGTGTGTAATCAATCAAACTGACACCTCTGTGGGATGATAAGATCCTTGGATAACAAAAAATCAATTCCCAGCTGGTTAATTCTTATTTTTTTTTCTTCCATACTTCTACTTTGGGAGAAGAGTAAAGAGATTTGGAAGGAGCAGGCATAAGCCACAAGAACATTATCCTCCAGGAGCTGGTTGCCTTTGGCCGGGTGTTCTGTGTACTGGGAAGATGGGATCGAGAATCCTGCGATGCTGCTGTCACTCTGATGTTGGGACATCAGCTAGCAGGAATTATCCTCTCTTAAGTGTGTAGCTCTGCTTTCCTTTATTTTTATTTTTCTTCTCTCTCTTCTCTCTTTTTAATGGTCAAACTCTTTCTTTTGTTCTGGGTCTTTTTTTTTTTTTTTCTCTAGAGCTTACTAAATAAGATACGGATTTGCACATCCGAATGGATTCATTCAAATTCCTGCCCTGCTCCTTGCCCAGTAGTTATTCAACTTTTCTGTAGATCAGTGTGCTCATCTGATATATAGAATATTAAAATATCTAATAATACATGTGAAATAATAGCATATTATAATGAAAATATAATAAAAATATATACATATATAATAAAAATAATATTTATCCACAAATATTGCAGTGCTCAAATATGAATATTCCAGTCATTCAGTGAACTCAAGGCAGTCTTGTTCTACTTTCTCTGTGCTCCCCAGTTTTCTTCTTTAATTCCCTTTTTTTCTTCTTTACTTCCTTACCTCTCTCTCTGCCTCTCTTCCTATCTTTAATTGCCTCTTTCTCCACCACCCCCCCCGAATCATCTGCTTTAAAGATCTCCTCTAGGAAGATTTTTCTTGATTCTACAGGCAAGATTTAATATGAATGCTCCCTCTTTATTCTCCCATAGTATTCTGTGAATACCTTTATCTTAGCACTTCTCTTACTTTGATGAAAATTTCTATTTATACATGTCTTTGAAACATATACTGCAAACTACTTGAGGGTGATGGTCATGGCCATTGTTGGCACATCTTAAATGTGTGTCATGGTAATTTTTGAGTATCATCTACCTTCTCCTCCCCTCCCCCTTACTTTCTTCTCCTACCTTGTCTCATTTTCCTACTTTCCCTTTGGCTTTTATATTCTTGCTTTCTCTCTCCCATTGCATCTGTCATTCTTGATTTATCCCCTTTCTGATTCCACTATTACGGCCAAGGAAAATCATCTTCAGTACCCCTGCGGTCTCCAGTTTCCTTGCCCCCTTTGCTGCTACTCACAAGTTCTTAGGAAATATTCTTGGTTTTCTTCTTCATTTCCTAGCATACCCACTTACTTCATGATCATTTCAGAACATTTGAGTGGTAGTTGGGATTTTTTTTTAAAGATTTTATTTATTTATAAAAGAGAGATCACAAGTAGGCAGAGAGGCAGGCAGAGAGAGAAGGGGGAAGCAGGCCCCCCACTGAGCAAAGAGCCTGATGCGGGGCTCGATCCCAGGACCCTGAGATCATGATCCGAGCTGAAGGCAGAGGCCCAACCCACTGAACCACCCAGTGCCCCAGGATTTTTTTTTTAAAGATGATTTTAGTTAGGATTATTTTTTTGCAGGCATACGCCTCCCCCCCCCCACTCAGTTTTGCTACACTTAAATCTAGAAGTACTCTAACTCTCTGATCCTCCTTACCCCCATATCCAGGCAAAAACACTTGCAAAAACTTAGTCATTTTTAATACTTGAATTTGTCAAAATGAATGAGAAATAATTCTGCTCAAGGTCACTGAAGAATAGAGATACTGTAGGTAGCAATTTAGTCCAACTTTATACTGGACTCCAAGTTGGGTTGGGTGCTAAGTAGCCATTAACTCACTTGAACATGCCATGAGAGGGAGCCCTTAGAACAAACTGACATATTAATCCTATAGCAACAGTTTCATCATTTCCCTATGTAGCTGACAAACTGTATTCAACTAACTTCGTTATTTAAAGTTAACCTATTTAAATAACATGAGTGATGGTTTCCCTTTGTCTATAAATCAGGAGTTTCTAAAGGAGTGTTTCCCCTTGAAATAACTCCTGACTGCTACCTCTCTTAGTCACTACAAAAGGAAAGGATGAATAAGGAACATACTTACTGTGTATCGGTGAAACTATTTTCCTGGTATCCTACAAGATCTCAGAATTCTTAATCTAAAAGATAGATCTGCTAATACCTTATTTCCTTACCTTTTGTCAATATAAACTACCCAATCTATGAGGGTCTCAGTTTCCTCACCTGAGATATGAGGTGAATAAATTGGCTAATATCTGGGACCATTCCAACTTCAATATTCCCCAGATATGAGAGCTAAGCCAAACACAATGACTTGTTTAATAATTAAACTGGTCCTGTCAGAGATCAAACATTCATATCCATATATATTGCAGCACGTAGACTTTTTACAGTCCCCAAAGTAACATAATACCTTCACACATAATTAAGGTCACTGTGGTACGGTTTTAGGATTTTCCTTTTTCTTAGACAGGGCATGTAAATCAATGGGTTTTTTAAATCTGCCTTTTTAGTAATACAGGCCTTTCCTTACCTCTTGAATCTAGAAAATGGGTAGGGTTTTAGCAAGTGGAGCTTAGGTGCCTTCCATGTGTCGGGGACAAGGCAAGGAAAGGCAGAGTGAGGGATGGATTAGGAAAGGCAGAGTGAGGGATGGATTTGGAGAATGTGGTACGTGGCATGTTATTTTACATGTGGTATGTGGATTGGGGAATGTGGCATGTGATTTTACATGGTAAGAGTATTTCACAATCTCTCTCCTGCAGAACCCTGGCTTGAAATGATATGAATGTAGTTCTGAGGCAAAAGCATTTGGGAAAAGCTTACACATTGTTGCACTAGACCCTGAGAAGTTTTGAATGAAAGGACTGATTTGACTTTCTCCTTAACTCAGTCTTACTCAAATTTACCTGACAAATGAACCCTTTCTCTCAGAGCAAACCCCAGTTGACTAACAGAACTATGTTTTGTGGGGGGCCAGTTTGAGAAATGTTGGCACAAGAACATATAAGTTATTTCCCTGTTGAGACGGTCATATAACTTCTTCCCTCATAATACTTCACTATTTAATGCCCTAACATTGGTCACTTTGCAGGAATCAGGTTTTAGCCTTAGGCTTTTCTTTGACTCATTGTGCCACTTAAGAAGCTCAAGAATTCTGGTGGCTTCATCTCTCACCAGAGATGTTACCAGTTACTGAGAGCTCTGAAGCATGTTTCGTGGCTCTAGGCACTGACCACTCATTTCCTCTTGACTCCTTTCCTCTGACTTCAAACTTCTTGTGAATATGAGCTAACTGTTGTCTCAACCTCTAGTGTCAAAACCAACTACCTCTCATGTTCACTGTCTTATGGTTATAAGACACAGTATTAAGTTTAAGGTAACATGTGTTAAAACATAGCTCAGGGATTGACACGTAGCATATGCAAATCAAATTATATTTCCTTTTCTTTGTTCAAAGGTGTCTAAAAACTGCCAAAGTTCTTAAAGTAGAGTCATCCAATTTATCCAGTTCACCCAACCATGTAAAGTTGATCTTTTTTCTTACCTGTATGCCTGCTTATTTCCAATCATGACATTCTATTCCACAGTGAGGACTTGTAGGTTATTACCAGATTAATACCTTGGCTATTCCTTGACCAAAGTTTTCCTCATTCAACTGACAGCCTCATTATCCTCATGGATTTTTAAAGGTATAAATAGAAATAATAAACACCAATTGCACTGATCATAAATTAATTTTTATATTTTTATACACCCATGTATTTGACACCAGATCAAGGTATGGCTAGCACTCTGTCACCTCTTCTCACTCTGTATTCCTCAGAAGTACCCTATACTGACCTCTCTCACCATATACCATTTACATGGAAATACATTGCATGTATTCTCTTGTGTCTGGTATCTTGGCACATATTAAGTATATCAGTAGTTTATTTCTTTTATCAAATCCCCCTAATTATTTAAAACTGAACATACAGTGTCAAGGCACCACTGATTTCTAAATATTATTACATTAACTATACCCTCAGGGGCTTTCCATGGTCTCTGTCTTTTTACTTACTTCCTATCCAATCTAATTCTCTCTTATGTAACCAAACATTGCCAGTCTTGCTGCCACAATTCCCCAACACACACCACTGCCCTGGTCAGCCATCTTGGCTCCTTGCTCCGTAAACCATCTGTGCTCATTCCTGACACCACTTGATCCCTGTCTTGAAGGCCTTTTGTTCTCCATCCTATGTTTCTGTTTAAGACTCATCTCAGACCCTATTCTTCCTAAGGAGACTTCTCAGAAATCAGTGCTTTTTAAAAAATTCTTCTTTAACAAACTCCTGTAGCAAGTGCAGTCTGCACCCCCTGATCTGGTAATTAATTACCCACTGTTCCCATTGATAAATGTTTGCTTTACATATGTGTTATTATTGTTTACAAAAGCAGATTATAATGGCTTGATCCAGAAACAATGCTGTTTTCTTTTTCAGTGCAAGTGTCTGTAATACTAAATTAAATGAAGCTGCTTTCCCCCCACTTCTCATTCACCCCCAGCACTTGTCAAATATAAAGCACATATAGAACTCATTGGCAAATAAGTTTTCCAGTCCTTGTTTCTGGGTCCTAGGTCAAAGCTGTACTTCTGTAGTGCTAATGGCTACTCTCATAATTGTCACATAACTCAGGAATTAGCTAAATCATTACAAATTTAGAAACAAAGAAGATATTATAAGAAAACCAGATGGATATCACAAGCTTAAGCCCAAGGGAGAGGTGTTATGTGAGTCATAGGTCAATGGTGCTCATACTTACTGATTTGTTCCTCCAATTTTCCATTGTAATTAAGAAAGGAATATGTAAACATATTATTAATATTTAACAGTGTTGATAAAAAGGGAAAGAGGAGAGAGGGAGGGAGAAACTAATTTGAGGGCTTTGTGGAATTTATGAACAATTATGTTTGGAAGGGGAAAAAGAAGAAACAAGGGCCACCAGCCCACAAATGAGCTCAGAGAGAGACAGAAAAGCTCATCTGGTATGCAAGTGGAAAGGCTTGTCCTATAGAATCTTAGAAAACCTCCACATCCTAAGCAGTGTTGACTGAAGGTAAATTAAAGGGTCTTGGGAAATGCTGCAAAAGCCTCACACAGAAAAAGTTGTCATGGTGTCCATCGTCCAGTTCCTCTTGATATGCAGACATGTATTGTCACATGGATTTCTTATTTGGGGAATTGGGTCAACTCAAAAAAGGCCAACTTAGACTACCAGAGTAAACCAAGAGAAGAAAAATAAACTGACTCACCAGTAGGTTTTCCCCAGTATACTTAGCCTCCCTGATAACACATTACCTGCTTCCTACAGATAACACAGGGACTAGATAGAACAATCAGGTAAACAGGTCCCTAGAGAAATTGAATTAATAGAGAAAAATTTTTTAAAAAACCACTTTAAACATAAAACTCTAAATTTTGTTCCCAGGAAGAATTGAGGTGAGTGTATTCAATAATACAATAAGATGAGATGAGAACCGACAATATTTAGCAAAGCTGGATCAAGTAAGAGAACATCTGTTTGCAGGCATCAGAATGTTAAAGAAAAGCAAAAGATGTATGGGCCAAATTCTGGAAAGAAGGGAAACCCTGGCAGAACTTGCTATTCTGCACAGCCTTTCCTCCGGGGGCATTTGCTGATTCAAAGCTTACAGCCTTGGGAGAGTAGGAGCAAGATGGCAGAGGAATAGGAGACCTAGATGTCATGAGGTGCCAGGAGTTCAGCTAGATATATAGTTATCAAACCATTCTGAACACCTGCAAACGAAGCAGAAGATTGAAGAGAAGAAGAGCAGCAATTCTAGGAACATAAAAACGACCACTTTCTGGAAGGTAAGATGTGTAGAGAAGTGAACCTGAGGTGATACGATACCTCGGAAGAGAGACCGCAGGAGGAGGGGCCGGATTCCGGCAAGCAGTAGAGCAACGGAGCACAAAATGGGAACTTTTAAAAGTCTGCCCCACTGAGGGACATCGTTCCAGAGGCTAAGTGGGGGATGGCGCCCTCACAGGGGCAGTGTGGTCTCAGGACCTGAGGGGTCACAGAAAGACCAGGGGTGTCTGAGTGTGGCAGAACTCCCAGGTATCAGAGAGGGGAAGCCGGCAGCAGAGACTGAACCGAGTAGTGAGCTCTCAGCTTGGGATTACCTTAAACTGTGATCCATGGCAGGGTTGGGCCTCCTCTGGGAGAAGTGGCGTGGAGTGCTCTGCAGGAATTGGCTGGGTTTGGAGACTCCAAAGAAAGCCATGCACCAGAGATAGAAATGCTTGGTCACAGGCCCGGTGAGCTTGGAGTGCAGCCAGAGACCAAGGAGAAGGGAGTGATTGACTGCTTTTCTCCGAGGGCACACTGAGGAGTGGGGCCCTGAGTTCTCAGCTCCTCCGGGCCAGAGATTGGGAGGCCACCATTTTCATTCTTCTCCTCCAAAGCTGTATGGAAAGCGTTCAGGGAACAAAAGCTCCCAAGAGAGTGAACCCAAGCAGATTGAAGAACAAATATCGTGAAAATGTCAATGCTACCTAAAGCAATCTACATATTTAATGTAATCCCTACCAAAATATCATCAACTTTTTTTCAAAGAAATGGAACAAATAATCCTAAAATCTATATGGAACCAGAAAAGACCCTGAATATCAAGAGGAATGTTGAAAAAGAAAACCAAAGTTGAGGCATCACAATTCCAGACTTCAAGCTCTATTACAAAGCTGTCATCATCAAGACAGTATGGTACTGGCACAAAAACAGACACAGAGATCACTGGAACAAATAGAGAACCCAGAAATGGACCCTCAACTCTATGGTCAACTAATCTTTGACAAAGCAGGAAAGAGTGTCCAATGGAAAAAAGACAGTCTCTTCAACAAATGGTGTTGGGAAAATTGGAATAGCCATGTGCAGAAGAATGAAACTGGACCATTTCCTTACACTACACACAAATAAGTGGATGAAAGGTCACCTAAATAGATCAGCCTTCACAAAGAATACGAGCTTTGAATGAGCTTAAACAGAATGGAGTAAGGTCATCAGTTTCTGTAATAACTGTTTGCCATGAGCAAAAGTCAATCTTCTTAAGGAAAAGGTAACAACTGGAATGTAAGAGTATCTTGAGTATCTCTATAGTTTTCTAAAATTGAGCCCAGTATTTTTTATATATATATATGTGTGTGTATAATTATATATTCATATATTATATATATAATTTATAAATAATATTTATAAAATTCTCATTTATATAATAAATTATGTAAATTACATATTATATAAAATATATAAATACTTAAATATATTTCACATTCATGTTCCATATGAATTCATATCCATATTATGTACACGCTTATATTTCATGTATAAAATATATAAATTATATAAATAAGCTATATATAAAATAAAATATAATGATTTATATGGTATATGTGATTTATATATACTTATATATATTATAATATAATATTTAAACACACACAAACACATATATATATATATATCAGGGAAAAAACTGAATGATCAAAAACTAAGGAAAAATACAAACTTCACACAGCAGGATGAAATATTGCACATACTAGATATATATGATTTTTTTAATGTTTTTATTTAAATTCTAGTTAGTTAACATACAGTGTACTATTAGTTTCAGGTATAGAATTTAGTGATTCATCACTTACAACATCCAGTGCTCATCACCCCAAGTGCAGTCCTTAATCTCCACTACCTATTTAACTCATCTCCCTATCCACCTCCCCTCTAGTAATTTTGTTCTCTATGGTTAAGAGTCTGTTTCTTGATTTGCCTCTTTTTCTCACCCTAAGTTCATTGTTTTCTTTCTTAAACTCTACAGATGAGTGAAATCATATGGTATTTCTTTCTTTGACTGACTGACTTCTCCTGGCATAGTACTCTTGAGCTCCATCTACATCATTGCAAATGGCAAGATTTCATTCTTTTTGGTGGCTGAGTAATATTCTTTTGTATATATATACTACATCTTTATTTGTTCATCAGTTGATGTACATGTGGCCTCTTTCCATAATTTGGCTATTATTGATAATACTGCTGTAAACATCAGGGTGCATACATGTCTTTGAGTTAGGATTTTTTTCTCTTTTGGGAAAATACCTAGTAGTGGATTGCTGGGTAGTAGGGTAGCTCTATTTTTAACTTTTTGAGAAACCTCCATACTGTTTTCCAGTATGGCTATAGCAGTTTGCATCCCCATCATCCATGCAAGACAGCTCCTCTTTCTCCACATCCTTGCCAATGCCTGTTGTTTCCTGTATTAAGTTTAGCCATTTTGACTGGTGTGAGGTGGTATCTCATTGTAGTTTTGATTTGTATGTCCCTTATGATGAGTGATGTTAAATATTTTTCATGTGTCTATTAGCAATATGTATGTCATCTTTGGAAAAATGTCTATTCATGTCTTCTGCCCATTTTTTAAGTCGATTGTTTGTTTTTTGGGTGCTGAGTTTGATAAGTTCTTTACATAAATTGGACACTAACCCTTTATCAGATATGTCATTTGCAAATACCTTCTCCTATTCTGTAGGTTGCCTTTTAGTTTTGTTTATTGTTTCCTTTGCTGTGCAGAACGTTTTTATTTTGATGAAGTCCTAAGAGTTTATTTTGCCTTTGTTTCCCTTGCCTCAGGAGACATATCTAGCAAGAAGTTGCTATGGCTGATGTCAAAGAGGTTACTGCCTGTCAGATTCTGATGCTTTCCTTAATCCATTTAGGTCTTTAATCCATTTTGAATTTATGTTTGTATACGGTGCAGGAACATGGTTTAGTTTCATTCAGTTGTATGTGTTAGTCCAGTTTTCCCAACACCATTTGTTGAAGAAACTATCTATTTTTCCTTGGGTATTCTTTCCTGCTTTGTCAAAGACTATATGGTTATTGGTTTATTTGGCTTTTTGTGCCAGTGCCATACTGTCTTGATGGTTATAGCTTTGTAATTTAGCTTGAGGTCTGGATTTTGATGCCTCCAGTTTTGCCTTTCTTTTTCAAGATTGCTTTGGCCAGTCTTTTGTGGTTCCATACAAATTTGGGGATTGTTCTAGCTCCTATGAAAACTGCTCTTGGTATTTTGATAAGGATTGCATTAAGTATATAAATTGCTTTGGATAATTTAGACATTTTAACAATGTTTGTTCTTCCAATCCATGAGCATGGGATGTTTTTCCACTTCTTTGGGTCATCTTCAATTTCTTTTATCATTGTTTTATAGTTTTCAGAGTTCAGATCTTTTACCTCTTTGTTTAGGTTTCTTCCTAAATATCTTATGGTTTTTGGTGCAATTTTAAATGGGATTAATTCCTTGTTTTCTCTTTCTGCTGCTTTATTTTTGATGTATAGAAATGCAACATAGTTTCATACATTGATTTTGTATCTTGTGACTTTACTGAATTCATTTATAAGTTCTAGCAAATTTTTGGTGAAGTCTTTGGGTTTTCATTTCTTTTGGGGGGAGGGTTCTATATAGAGTATTAATTCATTTGCAAATAGTGGAAGATTGACTTCATACTTGTCAATTTAGATATATTTTATTTCATTTTGTTGACTGATTACTCTGGCTAGGACTTCCATTACTATGTTCAGTAACAGGGGTGAGAGTGGACTTCCTGTCTTATTCCTAACCTTACAGGAAAAACGCTCAGTTTTTCTCCATTAAGAATGATATTACCTTGGGTTTTTCATAAATGGCCTTTATTATGTTAAAGTATGTTCCCTCTAAACCTATTTTGTTGAGGGATTTTTAATCATGAATGGACATTGTGTTTTGTCAAATGCTTTTCTGCATCTATTAAAAGGATCATATATGGTTCTTATCCTTTTATTAATGTTGATTGATTTGCAAATTTTGAGCCACCTTTGCAGTCCAGGAATGAACACCATTTTATTGTGGTAAATGATAATTCTAATGTATTGTTGATTCAATTTGCTAGTATTATATTGGGAATTTTTGAATCTATGTTCATCAGGGTTATAGGTCTTATAGTTCTCTATTTTATTTTATTTTAAATATTTTACTTATTTATTTGACAGAGAAAGAGAATGAGCACAAGCAGGGGGTGCAGCAAGCTGAGTGAGAGGGAGAAGCAGGCTCCCTGCAGAGCATGGCTCAATTCCAGGACAGAGGCCCACCAACTGAGCCAGCCAGGTGCCCCATGTAGTTCTCTGTATTAGTGCCTTGTCTGGTTTTCTTATCAGAGTAATGCGGGCCTCATACAATGAATTTGGAAGTTTTCCTTCCATTTCTATTTTTTTGGAATAGTTTGAGAGACTAGGTATTAACTCTTCTTTAAATGTTTGGTTGAATTTCCTCATGAAGCCATCTGGCCCTGGACTTTTGTTTATTGGGAGGTTTTTGATTAATGAATCAATTTCTTTGCTGGTTATAGATATGTTCAAGTTTTATATTTCTTCCTGTTTCAGTTTTGGTAGTTTATATGTTTCTAGGAATTTATCCATTTCTTCCAGGTTGTTCAATTTGTTGGTATATAATTTTTCATAGCATTCTCTTATAATTTGTATTTCTGTCATGTTGGTTGTGATCTCTCATCTCTCATTTCTGATTTTATTTACTTGGGTCATTTCCTTTTTATTTTGATAAGTCTAGGTAGGAATCTATCAATTTTATCAGGAATTTTTTTTTAATTTTTTATTTTTTATAAACATATATTTTTATCCCCAGGGGTACAGGTCTGTGAATCACCAGGTTTACACACTTCACAGCACTCACCAAAGCACATACCCTCCCCAATGTCCATACTCCCACCCCCTTCTCCCAAACCCCCTCCCCCCAGCAACCCTCAGTTTGTTTTGTGAGATTAAGAGTCACTTATGGTTTGTCTCCCTCCCAATCCCATCTTGTTTCATTGATTCTTCTCCTACCCACTTAAGCCCCCTGTTGCATCACCACTTCCTCATATCAGGGAGATCATATGATAGTTGTCTTTCTCTGCTTGACTTATTTCGCTAAGCATGATACACTCTAGTTCCATCCATGTTGTCGCAAATGGCAAGATTTCATTTCTTTTGATTGCTGCATAGTATTCCATTGTGTATATATACCACATCTTCTTGATCCATTCATCTGTTGATGGACATCTAGGTTCTTTCCATAGTTTGGCTATTGTGGACATTGCTGCTATAAACATTCGGGTGCACGTGCCCCTTTGGATCACTACGTTTGTATCTTTAGGGTAAATACCCAATAGTGCAATTGCTGGGTCATAGGGCAGTTCTTTTTTCAATATTTTGAGGAACCTCCATGCTGTTTTCCAGAGTGGCTGCACCAGCTTGTATTTCCACCAACAGTGTAGGAGGGTTCCCATTTCTCCGCATCCTCGCCAGCATCTGTCATTTCCTGACTTGTTTATTTTAGCCATTCTGACTGGTGTGAGGTGATATCTCATTGTGGTTTTGATTTGTATTTCCCTGATGCTGAGTGATATGGAGCACTTTTTCATGTGTCTGTTGGCCATCTGGATGTCTTCTTTTCAGAAATGTCTGTTCATGTCCTCTGCCCATTTCTTGATTGGATTATTTGTTCTTTGGGTGTTGAGTTTGCTAAGTTCTTTATAGATTCTGGACACTAGTCCTTTATCTGATATGTCATTTGCAAATATTTTCTCCCATTCTGTCAGTTGTCTTTTGATTTTGTTAACTGTTTCCTTTGCTGTGCAAAAGCTTTTGATCTTGATGAAATCCCAATAGTTCATTTCTGCCCTTGCTTCCCTTGCCTTTGGCATTGTTCCTAGGAAGATGTTGCTGTGGCTGAGGTCGAAGAGGTTGCTGCCTGTGTTCTCCTCAAGGATTTTGATGGATTCCTTTCGCACATTGAGGTCCTTCATCCATTTTGAGTCTATTTTTGTGCGTGGTGTAAGGAAATGGTCCAATTTCATTTTTCTGCATGTGGCTGTCCAATTTTCCCAGCACCATTTATTGAAGAGGCTGTCTTTTTTCCATTGGACATTCTTTCCTGCTTTGTCGAAGATTAGTTGACTGTAGAGTTGAGGGTCTATTTCTGGGCTCTCTATTCTGTTCCATTGATCTATGTGTCTGTTTTTGTGCCAGTGCCATGCTGTCTTGATGATGACAGCTTTGTAATAGAGCTTGAAGTCCGGAATTGTGATGCCACCAACGTTGGCTTTCTTTTTCAATATCCCTTTGGCTATTCGAAGTCTTTTCTGGTTCCATATAAATTTTAGAATTATTTGTTCCATTTCTTTGAAAAAGATGGATGGTACTTTGATAGGAATTGTATTAAATGTGTAGATTGCTTTAGGTAGCATAGACATTTTCACAATATTTATTCTTCCAATCCAGGAGCATGGAACATTTTTCCATTTCTTTGTGTCTTCCTCAATTTCTTTCATGGGTACTTTATAGTTTTCTGAGTATAGATTCTGTGTCTCTTTGGTTAGGTTTATTCCTAGGTATCTTATAGTTTTGGGTGCAATTGTAAATGGGATTGACTTCTTAATTTCTCTTTCTTCTGGCTTGCTGTTGGTGTAGAGAAATGCAACTGATTTCTGTGCATTGATTTTATATCCTGACACTTTACTGAATTCCTGTACAAGTTCTAGCAGTTTTGGAGTGGAGTCTTTTGGGTTTTCCACATATAGTATCATATCATCTGCAAAGATTGATAATTTGACTTCTTCTTTGCCGATTTGAATGCCTTTAATTTCCTTTTGTTGTCTGATTGCTGAGGCTAGGACCTCTAGTACTATGTTGAATAGCAGTGGTGATAATGGACATCCCTGCCATGTTCCTGACCTTAGCGGAAAAGCTTTTTTTTCTCCATTGAGAATGATATTTGCGGTCGGTTTTTCATAGATGGCTTTGATGATATTGAGGTATGTGCCCTCTATCCCTACACTTTGAAGAGTTTTGATCAGGAAGGGATGCTGTACTTTGTCAAATGCTTTTTCAGCATCTATTGAGAGTATCATATGATTCTTGTTCTTTCTTTTATTGATGTGTTGTATCACATTGACTGATTTGCGGATGTTGAACCAACCTTGCAGCCCTGGAATAAATCCCACTTGGTTGTGGTGAATAATCCTTTTAATGTACTGTTGAATCCTATTGGCTAGTATTTTGTTGAGTATTTTCGCATCTGTGTTCATCAAGGATATTGATCTATAGCTCTCTTTTTTGATGGGATCCTTGTCTGGTTTTGGGATCAAGGTGATGCTGGCCTCATAAAATGAGTTTGGAAGTTTTCCTTCCATTTCTATTTTTTGGAACAGTTTCAGGAG
Organism: Mustela lutreola; assembly: GCF_030435805.1. Classification (NCBI taxonomy): domain Eukaryota; kingdom Metazoa; phylum Chordata; class Mammalia; order Carnivora; family Mustelidae; genus Mustela; species Mustela lutreola. The sequence continues at coordinate 80,125,719 of NC_081301.1, read as the reverse complement.
AATAGGAATTAGTTCTTCTTTAAATGTTTGGTAGAATTCCCCCGGGAAGCCGTCTGGCCCTGGGCTTTTGTTTGTTTGGAGATTTTTAATGACTGTTACAAACTCCTTACTGGTTATGGGTGTGTTCAGGCTTTCTATTTCTTCCTGGTTCAGTTGTGGTAGTTTATATGTTTCTAGGAATGCATCCATTTCTTCCAGATTGTCACATTTATTGGCGTAGAGTTGCTCATAGTATGTTCTTATAATAGTTTGTATTTCTTTGGTGTTAGTTGTGATCTCTCCTCTTTCATTCATGATTTTATTTATTTGGGTCCTTTCTCTTTTCTTTTTGATAAGTCGGGCCAGGGGTTTATCAATTTTATTAATTCTTTCAAAGAACCAGCTCCTAGTTTCGTTGATTTGTTCTATTGTTTTTTTGGTTTCTATTTCATTGATTTCTGCTCTGATCTTTATGATTTCTCTTCTCCTGCTGGGCTTAGGGTTTCTTTCTTGTTCTTTCTCCAGCTCCTTTAGGTGTAGGGTTAGGTTGTGTACCTGAGACCTTTCTTGTTTCTTGAGAAAGGCTTGAACTGCTATATATTTTCCTCTCAGGACTGCCTTTGTTGTGTCCCACAGATTTTGAACCATTGTATTTTCATTATCATTTGTTTCCATGATTTTTTTCAATTCTTCTTTAATTTCCCAGTTGACCCATTCATTCTTTAGAAGGATGCTGTTTAGTCTCCATGTATTTGGGGTCTTTTCAAACTTCCTTTTGTGGTTGAGTTCTAGCTTTAGAGCATTGTGGTCTGAAAATATGCAGGGAATGATCCCAATCTTTTGATACCGGTTGAGTCCTGATTTAGGACCGAGGATGTGATCTATTCTGGAGAATGTTCCATGTGCACTAGAGAAGAATGTGTATACTGTTGCTTTGAGATGAAATGTTCTGAATAGGACTGTGATGTCCGTCTGGTCCAGTGTGTCATTTAAGGCCTTTATTTCCTTGCTGATCTTTTGCTTGGATGATCTGTCCATTTCAGTGAGGGGAGTGTTAAAGTCCCCTACTATTATTGTATTATTGTTTATGTGTTTCTTTGATTTTGTTATTAATTGGTTTATATAGTTGGCTGCTCCCACGTTGGGGGCATAGATATTTAAAATTGTTAGATCTTCTTGTTGGACAGACCCTTTGAGTATGATATAGTGTCCTTCCTCATCTCTTATTATAGTCTTTGGCTTAAAATCTAATTGATCTGATATAAGGATTGCCACTCCTGCTTTCTTCTGATGTCCATTAGCATGGTAAATTCTTTTCCACCCCCTCACTTTAAATCTGGAGGTGTCTTCGGGCTTAAAATGAGTTTCTTGGAGGCAACATATAGATGGGTTTTGTTTTTTTATCCATTCTGATACCCTGTGTCTTTTGACAGGGGCATTTAGCCCATTAACATTCAGGGTAACTATTGAGAGATATGAATTTAGTGCCATTGTATTGCCTGTAAGGTGACTGTTACTGTATATGGTCTCTGTTCCTTTCTGATCTACCACTTGTAGGCTCTCTCTTTGCTTAGAGGACCCCTTTCAATATTTCCTGTAGAGCTGGTTTGGTGTTTGCAAATTCTTTCAGTTTTTGTTTGTCCTGGAAGCTTTTAATCTCTCCTTCTATTTTCAATGATAGCCTAGCTGGATATAGTATTCTTGGCTGCATGTTTTTCTCATTTAGTGCTCTGAAAATATCATGCCAGCTCTTTCTGGCCTGCCAGGTCTCTGTGGATAAGTCAGCTGCCAATCTAATATTTTTACCATTGTATGTTACAGACTTCTTTTCCCGGGCTGCTTTCAAGATTTTCTCTTTGTCACTGAGACTTGTAAATTTTACTATTAGGTGACGGGGTGTGGGCCTATTCTTATTGATTTTGAGGGGCATTCTCTGAACCTCCTGAATTTTGATGCTCGTTCCCTTTGCCATATTGGGGAAATTCTCCCCAATAATTCTCTCCAGTATACCTTCTGCTCCCCTCTCTCTTTCTTCTTCTTCTGGAATCCCAATTATTCTAATGTTGTTTCGTCTTATGGTGTCACTTATCTCTCGAATTCTCCCCTCGTGGTCCAGTAGCTGTTTGTCCCTCTTTTGCTCAGCGTTTTTATTCTCTGTCATTTGGTCTTCTATATCACTAATTCTTTCTTCTGCCTCATTTATCCTAGCAGTGAGAGCCTCCATTTTTGATTACACCTCATTAATAGCTTTTTTGATTTCAACTTGGTTAGATTTTAGTTCTTTTATTTCTCCCGAAAGGGCTTTTATATCTCTCGAGAGGGTTTCTCTAATATCTTCCTTGCCTTTTTCGAGCCTGGCTAGAACCTTAAGAATTGTCATTCTGAACTCTAGATCTGACATATTACCAATGTCTGTATTGATTAGGTCCCTAGCCTTCGGTACTGCCTCTTATTCTTTTTTTTGTGTTGAATTTTTCCTTCCTGTCATTTTGTCCAGATAAGAGTATATGAAGGAGCAAGTAAAATACTAAAAGGGTGGCAACAACCCCAGGAAAATATGCTTTAACCAAATTAGAAGAGATCCCAAATCGTGAGGGGGGTGAAAGGGGATAAAAAGAGGTTCAAAAAGGAAGAAAGAAAAAAGAAAAAAAAAAGAAAAGAATTTTAAAAAAAAGAAAACAAATAAGAAAAATATAAAAAAGAAAATATATATATATTAGATAAACTGGTTAAAAAACGTTAAAAAACAAAAAGGTAAAAGTTAAAAAAAAATTTTACCAGAAGGCGAGAAAAAAAAACAAAAAATGAAAAAGAAAAAAATTAAATTAACTGCAAGACTAAAAAAAATCACAGGGAAAAAGCCATGAGTTCCGTGCTTGGCTTTCTCCTCCTCTGGAATTCTGCTGCTCTCCTTGGTATTGAAACCGCACTCCTTGGTAGGTGAACTTGGTATCGGCTGGATTTCTTGTTGATCATCTGGGGGAGGGGCCTGGTGTAGTGATTCTCAAGTGTCTTTGCCCCAGGCGGAATTGAACTGCCCTTATCAGGGGCCGGGGTGAGTAATCCGCTCGGGTTTGCTTTCAGAGGCTTTTGTTCCCTGAGCGCTTTCCGTAGAGTTCCGGAGGACGGGAATACAAATGGTGGCCTCCTGGTGTCCAGCCCAGAGGAGCCGAGAGCCCAGGGCCCCACTCCTCAGTGCGCCCTCAGAGAACAGCGCCCAGTTACTCCCGTCTGCCTGACCTCAGGCCACGCTCCGAGCTCACCAAGCCTGCGACCGCTTCAAGGTAACTCTGAGCTGTGAGCTTACTGTCGGCTCTGTCTCTGTAGCCGGCTTTCCCGTTTCAATACCCGCAAGCTCTGTGACACTCAGACACCCCCGATCCTTCTGTGACCCTGCGGGACCCGAGGCCACGCTGACCCCGCGTGGGCTTCGCTCCGGTTTAGCCTCTGGAGCGATGTCCCTCAGCGGAACAGACTTTTAAAAGTCCTGATCTTGTGCGCCGTTGCTGCGTCGCTTACCGGGAGCCGGCCCCTCCCCCCGGGGTCTATCTTCCCGTCGCTTTGGATTCACTTCTCCGCCGGTCCTACCTTTCAGATAGTGGTTGTTTTTCTGTTTCCAGAATTGCTGTTCTTCTTCTCTTCGATCTGCCGATGGATTTTCAGGTGTTTGCAATCTTTAGATAAGCTATCTAGCTGATCTCCGGCTAGCTGAAGTAGTCTCAGCCTGCTACTTCTCCGCCATCTTGACTCCTCCTTATCAGGTATTTTTTTTCAAAGAATGTTCTATTGCTTTTTAAATTTCTGTATCTTTTATTTCTGCCCTAATCTTTATTATTTCCCTTATTCAGCTGGCTATAGGTTTTGTTTGTTGTTATTTTTCTAACCCCTTTAGGTGTAAGGTTAGGTTGTTTATTTGAGATTTTTCCTGTTTCTTGAGGTAGGCTTGTATTGCTGTATACTTTCCTCTTACGACTGCTTTTGCTGCATCTCAAAGGTTTTGGACCATTATGTTTCCATTTTCATTTGTTTCCACATATTTTTTCATTTCTTCTTTGATTTTCAGGTTGACCCATTCATTGTTTAGTAACATGTTGTTTAACCCCATGTAACTGTGGTATTCCCACGTTTTTTCTTATACTTAACTTCAAGTTTCACAGCATTATGGTCAGAAAAAATGCATGACATAATCTCAGTCCTCTTGTATTTGTTGAGGCCTGATTTGTGACCTGCCATGTAGTCCATTCTGGAGAGTGACTCACGTGCCACTGAAAAGAACATGTATTCTGCTGCTTTGGGATGGAATGTTCTGAATATATATATTAAGTCCATCTGGTCTGGTGTGTCATTCAAAGCTTTTGTTTCCTTATGGATTTTCTGCCTAGACACTGAGTGCCTGTGACACTCAGACACCCCCGATCCTTCTGTGACCCTGCGGGACCCGAGGCCACGCTGACCCCGCGTGGGCTTCGCTCCGGTTTAGCCTCTGGAGCGATGTCCCTCAGCGGAACAGACTTTTAAAAGTCCTGATCTTGTGCGCCGTTGCTGCGTCGCTTACCGGGAGCCGGCCCCTCCCCCCGGGGTCTATCTTCCCGTCGCTTTGGATTCACTTCTCCGCCGGTCCTACCTTTCAGATAGTGGTTGTTTTTCTGTTTCCAGAATTGCTGTTCTTCTTCTCTTCGATCTGCCGATGGATTTTCAGGTGTTTGCAATCTTTAGATAAGCTATCTAGCTGATCTCCGGCTAGCTGAAGTAGTCTCAGCCTGCTACTTCTCCGCCATCTTGACTCCTCCTGATCTGTCTATTGATGTAAGTAGTGTATAAAAGTCCCCTACTGTTATTGTATTATTATCAATTATTCCTTTATGTTTTTATTGTTTTATATATTTAGATGCTTCCATATTGGAGGCATAAATATTTATATTCGTTAGATATTCTTTTTACTTAAGATTTTATTAATTTATTTGACAGAGACAGTGGGGGAAGGAACACAAATGAGGAGTTGGAGAGGGAGAAGCAGGCCTCCTGCCGAGCAGGGACCCTGATGTGGGGCTCGATCCCAGGAACCTGGGATCATGACCTGTGCCAAAGGCAGACACTTAATGACTGAGCTACCCAGATGCTCTGATTTGTTAGATATTCTTGTTGGATAGTCCCCTTTATTATGATATAGTGCCTTCTTCATCTTTTATTACAGTCTTTGATTTAAATTCTAGTTTGTCTAAGTATTGCTACTCTGGCTTTCTTTCGATGTCTGTTTACATGATAAATGTTTCTCCATCCCCTCACTTTCAATCTTCAGGTGTCTTTGGGTCTAAAATGAGTCTTTTGTAGGCAGTGTATAGATGGGTCTTATTTTTTAATTCCTTCTGACACTCCGTGTCTTTTTATTGAAGCATTCAGTCCATTTTCATTCAGAGAAATTATTGATAGGTATGCATTCAGTGCCATTTTATTACTTGTTTGGTCATTGTTTCTGGAGGGTTTTTTTCTGTTCCTTTCTAGTCTTTGTCATTTTTGGTCTTTCCTCTCCACTCAAACAGTTAGTTCCCTTTAATATTTCTTGCAGGGCTGGTTTAGTGGTCATGAACTCTTTTAGTTTTTGTTTGTTCTGAATTCTAAATGATAGTTTTGCTGGATAGAATATTCCTGGCTGCATATTTTCCCCATTCAGCATGTTGGATATATCATGCCACTCCCTTTTGGCTTGACAAGTTTCTCTTGAGAGATCTGCAGCTAGCCATATGGGTCTTCCCTTGTAAGTTAAACTTCTTTTGTCTTGATTTTTAAAGGATTTTTACTTTATTGCCATATTTTGCAAATTTAATTACAATACCTCTTGGTGTTGACCTGCTTTTATTGATTTTGATGGGAATTCTTTGTGTCTCCTGGATCTGGACATCTCTTTCTTTCTCCAGATTAGAGAAGTTTTCGCCTACAATCTCCTCAAATAAATTTTCTGCTGCCTTTTCTCTCTTCTTCTTCTTCTTCTGGGACTCTTGTGTTATAAATGTTATTAAGTTTGATAGGGTCACTAAGTTCTCTAAGTCTATTCTCATGGTCCCCAATTCTCTCTCTTTTGTTCAGCTTCATTATTTTCCATTATTTTATCTCCTATATCTCTTATTTGTTCTTCCATTTCTTCCATTCTTGTGGACATTCCACCCAGTCAGTTTCAAATCTCAGTTATTGCATTTTTAAATTTCTGATTGATTGTTTTTTAATTTTATTATCTCTGTGGTAAGGGCCCCCATAGAGTCTTCATTCTTTTCTCAAACCCAGTGAGTATCTTTATGATTTTAACTTTAAATTCTCCACCAGTCATATTATGCATATCTGCTTTGATTAGATCTCTGTCTCTGACCTTATCTTGTTCTTTCTTCTGTGATGAATTCCTCTATCTTGGTGTTTTGTCTAAGTCTCTGTCTTCTCTGTGTTAGAAAAACTGCTTGTGTTTCCTGTTCTAGACAGTTACGCCTTTATGAAGAAGAGGTCATACAGTGTCCAGAGCCTAGTGCTTCAGGGAGTGTCTCTGATGTGTGCTATATACACTCTGTTGCAATGTTTTAGTTGCTCTGTCCTTCAGGCCAGTCATCTTTAGAGGTTTTCCTTGCCTAGAGTAGACAGTGTTTGGTCCTTAGCCAGAGTGTGGTGAGTTCTAATGAGGTGTGCTCTGGTCTGCTTCTTAAGTGAGACCTGATGCTACTTCTACTAGAACTGAAACCTTGTAGAACTTCCTGGCCTGGGCTGGAGTTGTGGTGTGTGTGTGTGTGTGTGTGGGGGGGGGGTCTGTTGGACTTTTGTTGAAGGGGCCCACTGTGCTGATCGTTAGGCCCACTTGCCAGAGAAAAGCAGTGTCAGCAAGGAGCAGGAGGTCAGGATTTCATGTAAGCAGGTTAGGCAGCCAGTGTTGATGCTGTGCTGTTTATGGAAGCTGTTTTGTGCTGAGGAGGGCATGGGGTGGGTGGAGGATGGGTGTGCCTTCAGGTTCCTTTGTCCCCAGAGAGGCACCTCTGCAAATGCCAACCCCCACAGACACATTCCAAGAAGAGTGAACAGTTTCTCCCTTATAAGTCTTAGTCATTTCTCAGATCTTACTGTCTGCCCCAGAGTTGTATGTCTGCTTTCTTTACAGGAGTAAGGTGTTACCCTAAAGACACTATTCCAGTCAAGCACTCTTACCTTTAAAACTCCAGTCTTTGAGCCCCACTGGTTGTGAAAATTCATAAAAATCAGCTCCTCTTGTTTTCCCAGCCAATGGTTTCGGGGGAGTGTTCTGCATGTGCTTTATCCTATATACTTCCCTTCTTGCCTTTTTCTATGAGTAGAGCTTCTTCCTCTCTGTAGCACCTGCAATCCATTGCTCCCCCAAACCACATCTCCACACTTCCCATCTTCTTCCATGTGACCTCTCCTTTCCTGTAGTTGTGCAGTTTGTTCTGTCAGTACTCAGGTCAATTTTATGGATATTAAAAATGATCTGCTAGTTATCTAGTTGTGCTCTAGGGATGAGATGAGCATGGGGTCCTCCTACCATGCCACCATCTTCAATCCCCTTCTCCCAAAAATCTGAATATATATTATTTAATTTTTTAAAAAAGCACATGGCTAGTAAGCATATGAAAATATGCTAACCAACTTGTATTCCCACCAACAGTGTAAGAGGGTTCCACTTTCTCTACATCCTCTCCAACACTTGTTGTTTACTGTCTTATTAGCTTTGGCCATTCTAACTGGTGTAAGGTGATATCTCAGTGTGGAGATTCCTTAAGGAATTAAAAATAGAGTTACCCTGTGACCCTGCAATTGCTCTACTGGGCATTTACCCCAAAGATACAGATGTAGTGAAAAGAAGTGCCCTCTGTACCCCCATGTTCATAGCAGCAATGGCCACAGTCACCAAACTGTGGAAAGAACCAAGATGCCCTTCAGTGGATGAATGGATAAAGAAGATATGGTCCATATATACAATGGAGTATTATGCCTCTATCAGAAAGGATGAATACCCAACTTTTGTATCAACATGGGTGGGACTGGAGGAGATTATGAGTGAAATAAGTCAAGCAGAGAGAGTCAATTATCATAAGGTTTTACTTACTTGTGGAGCATAAGGAATAACATGGAGGACATTGGGATATGGAGAGGAGAAGTGAATTGGGGGAAATTGGAGGGGGAGACAAACTATGAGAGACTGTGGACTCAGAAACAAACTGGGTTTTGGAGAGGAGGGGCCTGGGGGGTTGGGTGAGCCTGGTGGTGGGTATTATGGAGGGCATAATTTGCATGGGGCACTGGGTGTGGTGCATAAACAATGAATTTTGGAACACTGAAAAAAGATAAATAATATTAAAAAAAAAAGAAAATGTACTACATTTTCATCAGCAAATTTTAAATTAAAACAATAATGGCATATCCCTACTTACCTAGTCAAATGGCTAGAATCCAAAACCTGTAATACAAAAGTTGGTAAAGATGCAGAACATCAGGAGTCCACATTCATGGCTAGTGAGAATGCAAACTGTTACAGCTACTTTGAAAGATGTTTGGCAAGTCTTTTTTCTTTTTGCCAAACTAAACAATACTCTCACCATATCATTTAGTAATCATGCTCCTTAGAATTTACCCAAAGAAGTTGAATAGTAATGCCTGTGTAAAAATCTACACATGGACATTTATAGCAGCTTTTTTCATAATTGCCAAAGCTTGGAATCAACTAAGATGTTTTTCAGTAAGTGAATAGATAAACTGTGCTATATCCATACAAAGGAATAGCATTCAACAATACAAAGAAAAAACTGTCAGGCCATGAAAAGATATGGAATAAACTTCAATACGTATTGCTAAGGGAAAAAAAGCCATCTGCAAAGTCTACATCTCATATGATTCCAACTATATGAAGTTTAGGGAAAGGTAAAACTGTAGAGATAGTAAAAAGATCAGTGGTTGCCAGAGGTTGGGCGAAGGAAAGATTAATAAGTGCAGAACCAGAGTGGTGGGTGTTGCTTTAGGACAGTAAAACTACTATGTAAGATACTATAATGGCGGATACATGTCATTACACATTTGTCAAAACCTCTATAATGCACAAAATAATGAGTGAACTCTAAACTGTGCACTTTAATCAATAATAACATATTAATACTGATTCATTAGCTGTAACAAATGTATTGCCCTAGTATTAGATATTATAATAGGAGAAGTTAGGTAGAGAGGTGAGGGAATATATGAGGACTCTATTTTCTGCTTAATTTTTCTGTAAACCAAAAACTAGTTAAAAAAAAACAAAAACTAGTAATTTAAAAAAAATTTGCTAGACTTACACACAGAACTTGCACACAAATACAGCCATAGCAGCAGTATTTCTAAGAGCCAAAAAAGTGGAAATAACCAAATGTCCATTAGCTGGTGAATGGAAAAGTAAAACATGATATATCCATACTACAGAATATTATTCAGCCATCCAAAGAAATGAAGTACTGACATATATTCTAGAGTGTGGATGAACTTTGAAAGAGTGTTATAAAAGGAGCCAGACACAAAAGCCTACATAGTATATGATTCCATGTGTATGTACAGAATAGGTAAATCTATAGAGACAGAAAGTATATTAGTGGTTGTCTAGGATTGGGGGAAATGGGGAGTGAGTGACTACTAGTAAGTATCATTTTCTTTTGGAGGAGGAGGTGATTAAAAATGTAAAATTGACTGTGGCAATAGAAGAACATCATATTAAATTGTACATTTTAAATTGTACGGAAAGTGAATTATATCTCAGTAAAGCTATTATTTAAAAACCATGAATAGTGTATTCAAGAAAGTCCATGAACAACACGTGCAATTTAAGTGAAACTATCAGTGAAAAGCAACAAAAGGAAAATTCTAGAATTAAAAAAGCAATAGTGGAAATGAAGCACTCAGTGGATTGGTTTAATATTACATTAGTCAAACAAAAGAAAGGATTACTAAAGTCAATTTAAAAAATAACCAGACTAAAATTTGGAGGAGAAAATGATATAAAATAGAGAAATAAGTATACAAGACCCATGGAGTATATATAAAATACAGTGGCTTACTAGGCCCAAATTATGGGGGATAGGGCAGGGGCATGCAATATACAATGTACCTGAATCATAAGAACTTCTCCTAAGGAAAAACGAGGTTCTGATGCCAGAAGTAGAAGGAATAAATTACAAAGAAAAACACGATAAACTATAATCTAGATACTCTAATAAATATAACAGGCTCCATGGGGTTGTAATCTAGTACAAACAGTAAGAAAATTATGTGACACATGGTACAGGGTGCTTAATATTGCTAAGGAAAACTGTCTTGGGAGGAAGTTTAATTTTTCAATTTTTAGATTCTATATGTAGGTGATACCATGTAGTATTTGTTTTTCTCTATTTGTAGTATTTGTATTTCTCTATTTGTTTTTCTCTTTATTTTGCTTAGCATAATAACCTCCAGTTTGATCCATGTTGTTGTAATGATAAGATTTCCTTCTTTTCTCAGGTTGAAAAATATTCTATTGTGTATCTATAGACCACATTTCCTTTACTCTTTCATCTGTCTATGGACGCCTAGGTTGCTTCCATACCTCATTGTTGTGAATAATGCCACAGTGAACATAGTACAGATAGTTCTTCAAGTAATGATTATGTTTCCTTTGAATATGCAGTTGACTCTTGAACAATGCAAGGGTTAGAGGACCCTAATGCTCTGTGCACTCAAAAAATTCATGTATAACTTTAGACTCCCCTGGGAACTTAACTGTTATGAGCCTGCTATTGACTGGTAACATAAACAGTCAATTATTAAGTAATTCACAGGTTATATGTATTATATACTGTATTCTTACAATTAAGTAAGATAGAGAAGAGAAAATGTCATTAAAAACATCATAAGAGAAAATACACATAGTACTGTACTGTAAAATATCTACATATGAGGGGACCTGAACAGTTCAAACTTGTGGTTTTCAAGGGTCAGCTGTATACCCAGAAGCAGGAGGAAGACTTTAAGACACAAACTAAAAGACATTATAGGAATGGAAAACTCCGGACACCTAGAAAGAGGGACTATGGACTGTTTGAAAGGACCATGGTTCTAGGTTATATATAGTTTAAATTACGACATTTCAGTAAGCCTGTGTATGAAGACTTGCTTACTTTTCTGGATTTGAATAGACTACAAAGAAGTCTTGCTAAGTTTTGGACCAACACCAAAAAGTAGAAATACTGTTTTTTTATGATGAAACTGAAGGAAAGGCAAGCCCTGTAAGCAGCATGAAGACCCACTAGAATTTTCCCTGATGATCGTGCTAATTCAGGAGAAGGACCTAAGGCCATAGACCAATTTTGAAAGCAAAATAAGGCTGCTGAGTCTTCACCTGGTGTATGAGATTAAGTTTTAAAGGCATATGATGCAGTGGCTATGTCATGGCTGGCAGAGCTGGCTGAGTTGTTGAAAATGGCTCTCGAAGGAATTGGACAATAGACATAGAAAAAGAACATGGTAAATCCAAAGAGTACAAGGACAAAATTAAGAAGCAGAAAAGCCGGGCGCCTGGGTGGCTCAGTGGGTTGAGCCGCTGCCTTCGGCTCAGGTCATGATCTCAGTGTCCTGGGATCGAGCCCCGCATCGGGCTCTTTGCTCAGCGGGAGCCTGCTTCTCTCTCTCTGCCTGACTCTCCGCCTACTTGTGATTTCTCTCTCTGTCAAATAAATAAATAAAATCTTAAAAAAAAAAAAAAAAAAGAAGCAGAAAAGCCAAAATAGAGAAGGAAAACTGTAACCTAGAAAAAAAAAAACCAAAATTTTGTTCTTTAAAAAGACCATTGGAATAAGCAATATTTGACAAAGGTGATAGAGATATGATTAGCCTTAAAGCAGAGATTTTTTTTCTAAGTTACCAAAGTCTACCATGCTAACTTTATACCAACACATTTGAAGATCTAGACAAAGTGGATGACTGTTGAATAAATTGTATGTAGCCAATATTGACTTATATTTTGAGTAGAAAATACAAACAGCTTTGTGGAATTGGAAAGCATAATCAGATATCTACACCTTAGAGAGACATTGGTTGCTTTCCAATTCATTAAAAACAATAAATGAATAAAGCTAGAAGGACACTCACACAAAAATCAGACATGAAAAATATACCCAAATAAAGCAACCATAGGTTGCTAAAAGTACATTTCTTTTAAGTTCTTAGATTCTAGTTAATAGTAGCAAATGGATTCCAGCAGCATATTGGAAAAAAAAGTCATTATGATCAAGTATGACTTGTCACCATAAAACAGATTTGTAAAAGTAAAATAGTAGTTGGAAGGAAGAGAGAAATGTCCATATCCAATATCAAAATATACTCCAAAGTTTTAAAAATATAAAAAGCTGTGGTGGTACGTCAATATATCACTGAACCAGAAGAGGATCCCATGCATATGTGGGAATTAAAATATAGGAGAAATAAAATACAGGTTGTCTTTCCTTGTTGAACTGCTAAAAATGATGAGGCAAGCTGATCTATTTAAAGTGATCTTAATGAGAAAAATAGGACAGTTCCATGACCTTAAACATTTTCTGACAAGACATTAGAAATGTTTCCTGTTGGTTATAAAGGTATAGACAAATTTTAAAAATAGTAAACCTAATATTTAGTGAATATACCATAATGAAAACATTAGAAATACTTAAGAGTTAACACAGGTATTTCCATTGTAAACGTCTCTTTCTTTCAGTTTCCGGCCCACCACTTAAGAAGCTTGGAAGTCACACCTCTGTCCTAATAAGCAAAAAGCTGAACAAACTGGAAAATCAAAAATTCTTCTTGGATTCTTTAGGAGAGTGGGATCACAAGAGCAAATCACTGTCCACAAAATTGGAGAGGCAAATAGGCAGATAGAGAGGACAACTTACTGGAGCAGAAACCCGAGAGCAGAAATCTATAGAAACCAGTACAGAGGTAGGAAAACCTGAACTAGAATTGGCAAATTGCTAGAGGTTTACTGTAAAAAAAAAAAAAAAAAAAAATTCTGTGAGTTAAAAACTCCAGGGAAGCCCCATACTTTGGTGAGTTTTCCTTCTTGGAACTCTACCAGATTGTCTTTTTGAAGATCAGAGAAAAATCCCCTTAGGGTTCTGGCAAGGGGAGGAGAAAAAGCACAATTTTGAAATACATCAGAGCATTCAGTCACTCTTATGGACTGTACTCAAGAGAAGCTGTTTTGCCAGAGCCCTAACCTCTTGGGGTTTTGTCAAAGTCTAACTGAGCTAGAGGAAGGGCAATACTGAACTCCAGCCCTGTCCACCCATTCTGTCCCTGCCAGCAGGTGGGGGAAAAAACCAAGGAGCACTTGTGAAGAGCATAGCTAAGGGGCACTGTCTTACTATAAGACTGAAATCTAGTTGTAGGACTCTGGACTGCTTCCATGTCCCCACATTGTAACATCACATCACTAAAGGCTTATTTACTGCAGTTAATTTTATCCAGTGTCTCAAGTCTGGATTTTTAAATGGTGGAAAATGGAATCATATAAAATGCTTAATTAACACCACAAATGGCAGAAAAAGTGTGGCATACAAAAATAGGAAGAAAATGGGGTGCCTGGGTGGCTCAGTGGGTTAGGCATCTGCCTTTGGCTCCAGTCATGATCCTGGGATTTGGGATTGAGTCCCGGGTTGTGCTCTCTGCTCAGAGGGGAGACTGCTTCTCCCTCTCCTTCTGCCTGCTGCTCCTCCTGCTTGTTCTCTTTCTGTCAAGTACATAAATAAAATCTTTTAAAAAAAAAAAAAAAGAGAGAGAGAGAGAGAAAGAACAAGGGCAACAAATACAAAACAGTAACAAATATGGAAGATATTAATCCAATTATATAAATAATCACTTTAAATTGCAACAGCCTGAATATATAAATCTAAAGAGGGAGATCATAAGAGAGGACCAAAAAATAAGATCTAACCATAAGGCACCTACTTTACATATAAAAATACATATAGCTTAAAAGTAAATGGGTAGAGAAAAATATACCATGCCGACATGAATCAGTGTGAGTAGCTATATTAATTTCAGATAGAAGACTTCAGGACAAAGAAAATTATCAGGCACAAAGAGAGGTATTATATAATAATAAAGGGGTCGATTCTCCAAGGACACATAACCATTCTTAATGTGTATGTACCTAACAACAAAGCATCCATGTTTGTGAGACAAAAATTGATAAAAATGTAAGAAGAAAGAGATGACTCCATGATTAGCTGGAAATGTCTACATCCCTTCATCATAAATGGATAGATCCAGCAGGCAGAAAATCAGTAAGAACATGAATCCCACAACACCACTGACCAGTGGATATAAGAAACATCTGAAGACCACCTCATTTAACAACAGCAGAATACAGATCTCAAGCTCAAGTGGACTATACACCAAAACAAACAACATTTTGGACCCTAAAACACAACATGACAAATTTAAAACAGTAGAAATTGTAATGTCTGCTCTCAGACCACACTGAAATTAAACTAGAAATCAAGAACTAATAGAGAGATAGAAAATCCCCAGGTACTTGGGAGATTAAACAACACACTTCTAAATAATACATGGGTCCGAAAAAAATCTCAGGAGAATTTTTAAAATATTTTGAAGAAAATGAAAATGAGAACAGATCATAATTTATAGGATGCAGTGAAAACAAAGCATAGAGGGAAATTTATAGTATAAATGCATAATTAGAAAAGAAGAAAGATCTAAAAACCAGTCACCTAAGCTTCTACCTTATGAAACTAGGAAAATAAGATAAAATACAATCCAAAGTAAGCAGAAAAAAAAAAAAAAGAAACAGTAGAAATCAGAGCAAAATATCAGAGAAATTGAAAAAAAGAAGTCAATAAAATCAACAAAACCAAAATCTGATTCTTTGAAAAAACAAAATTAAAAAGACTTTAGCCAGGTTAATGAAAGAGAGATGACAAATCATTAATATCAGAAATGGAGCAAAGGATACCACCATATTCCATAGGTGTTAGAAGGACTACTATGAGGGACTCTATGCCCACACAGTTGAGAAGAACCTGGATAACACAGACCAATGCCTTGAAAGACACAATCTGTGAAGACTCACACAAAAAGAACTAGATAGTCTGAATAAGCCTACATTTATTTTAAAAATTGAATTAATAGTAATTTTCAAAACAGAAAACCCCAGACCCAGATGCATTTACTGATTAACTCTACCATTTGTGGAAGTAATTATACCAATTCTCCACAATATCTTTCGTAGGGTTAAAGCAGGGGAACACTTCCTAACTCATTCTATGAGGCCCTAACATCATACTTAATGGTGAGAAAATAAAATCTTTCCTGCTAAGATTGGGAATAAGGCAAGGCTGTTCCCTCTCAACACTCCCTCTCAGCATTATACTGAAAACTCTAGTTAATGCAATGAGCCAAGGAAAGGAATTGAAATGAGTACAGAGTACAGATTGAAAAGGAGGAACTAGGGACACCTGGGTGGCTCAGTTGGTTAAGCAGCTGCCTTTGGCTCAGGTCATGATCCCAGCGTCCTGGGATCGAGTCCCACATTGGGCTCCTTGCCCTGCAGGGAGCCTGCTTCTCCCTCTGACTCTTCCTTCCACTCTGTCTGCCTGTGCTCGCTCTCACTCACTCTCTCTCTGACAAATAAATAAATAAAATCTTAAAAGAAAAGGAGAAACTAACACTGTCTTTATTTTTGCAGATGACACTACTGTCTATGTAAAAAAATCAGAAAAATATCAACGAACTTCTGAAACTAATAAGTGATTATAGGAAAGTTGCTCCATATCTGTTAGAAAGTCCAGCACCCAGAACACCAACAACATCCGATGCTGACTACCGACAGGAATGTGGAGCAAAACAAACTCTCATTTGTTGCTGGTGTGAATGGAAGATAGTTTGGTGGTTTTATATGAAACTAAAACAAATAAATAAACAAAAAAAAGAAGAATCAGACCTATACATACAGAGAACAAGCTTATGGTGGCCACAGGGAAGATGGACAAAATGTGTGGTGGGGAGTGCAAAATATAAGCTTCCAGTTATGGAATGAATTAAGTCACAAGAATAAAAGGTATAACATAGAAGAATAGTCAGTGATACTCTAATTATGTTTCATGATGGTAGCCACACTTGTGGTGAGCACAGAATAACCTATAGAGATGTTGAATCACTATGTTGTATACCTGAAACTAAATAATCTCCTGTGTCAACTATACTCAAGTAAAAAAAATTAAAAATAAAAACTAAACATACTTTTGCCATGTGACCTAGCAATTGCTTTTCTTGGTATTAACTGAAAGGAGCTGAGAAGTTGAGTCCACATAAAAACCTGCATAAGGATGTATATAGCAGCTCTAATTGCCAACACTTGTTATCATCCAAGGTATACTTCAGTGGGTGAATGGATGAATATCTGTGGTATATCCACACACTGGAATATTTATTCAGGGTTAAAATAAAATCTGCTCTCAAGCTGTGAAAGGTTATAGAAGAAACTTAAGTGCATATTGTTAGGTGAAAGAAGCCAATCTGAAAGTCTGCATATGGTGTGATTCTTACTCTATGACATATTGGAATAGACCAAAATATGGAGACAATAAAAAAGAACAGTAGTTTTCCAGGGATTAGGGTTAAGGAGGGGATAAGTAGGCAGAGCTGAGAGGATTTTTTAGGGCAGGAAAACTACTCTATATAATACTATACAGATAAATATATGTCATTAGACATTGGTCCAAACCCATAGAATGTAGGGCACCAAGAATGAATCAAGGTGACTGTCAACTCCGAGTCATAATAATGTTTCAATGTAGGCTCCTCAATTATAACAAATACACCACTCTGGTGTTTCGGGAAGTTGACACTGCTTATGTGGGGGCAGGAGATATAGGTAAATGCCCTACTTTCTACTCAATTTTGTCATGAACCTAAAACCACTGTAAAAGAGAGGGTCTGTCTTAAAGGGAAAACAGAAAAACTCAAGACTAGTTTGCACAGTCCTTGCCCTCCTCTTGCCGTATAGTTTACAATAAAGAGGAAGAATCTTTTCTGTACCTTGGGAGATTCTCATACTCCACTCTGAGTTTGTAATCGGCTTCTAACATTTTATCTTTTGTGCTTTCAGTGTGGGGAAATATATCTGAAAGTCTTTAATGTGAAGCTTTTGGCTGATGTCATTTACGCTCAGACATCTTCATCCTCTTGTCCTGACCATTCTCCTCAGGTACTGATTTTGCCTTTACTAGACTGCTTTGGCTGCCTATTTACTCTCACTGTGCCTATAGATTCAACACTTCCAGAGGCAGCTATCTCTATGATAGTCCCTTCACATTCTATGAGAATTTCACTTTCAACCTGCTTGTCTTTGTTGCCTCTCGCTCCTGATCTCGATTATCCTGCTTTGTGATCTGTGATGTGGATGTTCACTAGGAGGACAAGGAAGCAGCAGAATGACACGTTTTGCTGTCTGTGTGTGACTTGAATAATATGCCCAGTGACCCAGCCCTGGCAGACAATGAAAGAAGTGACCATTGATCATGACGCACATCTGTTACCTACGTGGTTATTTGGGTTCTGAGGACCTAGCTGTGAGGTTTGTCTTTAGGTACTTTCTAACCCTGAATATATGGTGGTAACTGAAATGTGAATTCCATTGTTCCAGGACTGGGATTATTTAACTAAAGCATGGGACCTGCAATTCATTCAGAGATGTACTGTGCAGAGCAAGGACAGCCTGTAGTTCAGGCATTTAGTAATATTTTATTATAAGAAAAGAAATATGTAGAAGAATGTAAGGTAGGGTGATAAACACTACTCTTTTTAAAAAGATTTTATTTATTTATTTGAGAGAGAGAGAGAGAGCATGAGAAGGGGAAAGGATCAGAGGGAGAAGCACACACCCTGCAGAGCAGGGAACCCAATTTTAGGACTCAATCCAGGGGACCCAGGATCATGACCTGAGCTGAAGACAGTAACTTAACCAACTGAGCCACCCAGGTGCCCCAGAAATACTATTTTTGTTAAGATGAATTCTTTCCCTAAACAAAACGGGAAAGTGAGATGTCAGAAAGAAAAAGACAATGGATTTGACTTTGTAAACCATAAAAAATTCTACATGGCAAAAGTTAATCTAAACAGAGTTAAAAGATTTAAAAGATAAGTGACAAATTAGGAAATATAAACTTTTAAAAAAGATTTTTATTTATTTATCTGACAGAGAGAGAGAGCTCACAAGTAGGCAGAGAGGCAGGCAGAGGCGAGGGAGTGGCGGGGGCAGCAGTCTCCCAGCTGAGCAGAGATCCCGATGTGAGGTTTGATCCCAGGAACCTGGGATCATAACCTGAGCCAAAGGCAGAGGCTGAACCCATTGAACCACCCAGCGGCCCAGGAAATATAAACTTCTGACCAAGAATTTGGCCAACCATTCCTTCCACAACAGCAGTATAAGGATGGGAAATCTGAGGGAGCCAAACTTCATGAGTCAATAGCTGAGAGGCTCATCCCAGTGTCTCCTGGTCCAGACTTAATTTTATGGAATGCAGAGTACCTTCCAACAGAAAAGGCAGGGAGTTGCCAGTCTAAAGCAGATCCTGTGCAATGCACTTAGAGAAATGTTGAGTAACTATGTGATGGATGAATCTGTTTTCTGTTCTATAAGAAAAGAACAATTAACAGAATGTCTGTTTCTCCCGGGGCAGAATTCCACTATTGTCTCTGCACCACTGAGCTTTGCAAAACATCACACTTAAACAATCAAGAGGGAAAGAAATGGAAGAGCTAATGAACTTGTCAATTACTCTCATAGCCCCGGCTCCTGAGAATCAGAATGATGGGAAATACCTGACATCAGGCAGGGAGACCTTATGGGGCAGAGAGATTCAAATGAAGCAGAGTAGGGCAGAATGGCTTTGATAACCCACCAAGATTGAATTATTTAGAGTCCCAACTGGAAAATGTTGATTAAGAAATGAGAGGATACAGCTGGAGCAGCTCCTGAAATTGTGCCTAAATACCTCAAATATTCCTCAGGAATCCTGCGGACAACTGTGTCAGAGTGGAGCTGACAAAGGGAGTATAATAAGCACAGAGATCATGCCCTTGTCAGCCAGCATACGGAGAGCATCACTGATCCTCAGCAAATCATTACTGATCCTCAGAAAAATGTACTGTGACTGGGTCTAAAACCTGACTGGAATTTTCCATAGATGTATGATATTGGAGATGGGTTTGCAGCTGCACTTGCCAAATCACCTTTGCAAAGCACAGGAGGTCACGGCCAGAGAAGCAAAGGCTGCTCTGCTCTTTCTCAAGCAGAAAAGGATTTTCAAGGTGCCAAGTTCTCTTCCACAAAGGATGGGGATAGCCCATTATGGATTAGTGATTAGTATAAGGATCTGTGATCCCTCGGCTAATTTCAATCTTGAAGTTGGGGTATAGGGTCTCAGGTGCTGGGTGATCAGTCACAGTCCCTGGGAACAGATGTTTAATCAGGACTGGATAGGATGCATTCAGGCTTGGGCATCTGGCAACTGGTACTAGCTCCTCTTCTGCCCTCCACAAGTCCCTCATACCTTTGCATCTATAGTTTTTGTTTTGTTGTTTAAGTATATGAAGTGGGGATAGCACTGCTTGGTGACATATTCGATTAAAAAAAAAAATCATCCATTACCAAGTGCAAACTGAAAAATAAACGCTTTTTCTTAGTGAGCCTGAATGGCAGTTTTCTGAACTCTTTTGCTCTGGGCAATGTTCATAAATACACCAGCGAAAAAGGAGATAGTACGTAGTCTTTTATCCAATATGGTCTTGAAGCATGTGACTCTTTTTCTTTTTTTTTTTAAAGATTTTATTTATCTGTTTGACAGAGAGAGAGAGAGGTGGAAAGAGCATGAGCTAGGGGGAGCGGCAGAGGGAGAGAGAGAAGCAGACTCCTTGGTGAGCGGGGACCCTGATATGGGCTTGACCCAGGAACCTGGGATCATGACCTGAGCTGAAGGCAGATGCTTGACTGACTGAGCCACCCAGGCGCCCCAAAACGTGTGACTCTTAATCAAGGTTACATGCACTGTGGTTAAGAATGCAGGTTAACATTGGTTGAGTGTGTCTTAAGCCAGCATGCCAGAATTTAAATTGTCACTCTGAAGCATGGTAAAGCCTTGGGACAAATTACTTCCCTATGCTTCTTTTTTTCCTGCACCTTCAAAAAATAATAATATCTACCATACGAAAGGCTGAATAATACCCTTGCTCCAAAATGTCAATGTCCTAATCACCCAAACCTGAGAATGTCACCTTAAATGACAAAAGGGATTTGGCAGATGGGATTGCTGAGGACCTTAAGAGGGAGATACTCTTTGGATTATCTGATGGACCCAAAGTAATCCCAAGCGTTCTTCTAAGAGAAAGGGAGAAGGAGATTTTACGACAAAGACAGTGTGTCGATGACGCAGGGATTCCCGAAAGCCAAGGAATTCTGCCAGGCACCAGAAGTGAGTAAAGGCAAGAATGGATTCTCCCTTAAGAGGGAGCACAGCCCTGTTAACTCCTGATTTCTGCCTAGTGAAAATGTTTTCAGACTCTAACTTCAGAACTGTAAGAGGATAAATGTGTTTTAAGCCACTGAGTTTGGGGCCATAGGGAACTCATCCCTCAGAGCAACTGTTACTCCAGACAAAACATGTGACTGGAAGTACACTTAGCAATGTGTCTAATGCTCAGTGGGAATGCTGTAAGTGTATGTCACGTTTGGAAACAGAGGCTTTGGTTTTGAGAGTTCATCAAAACTAGTACAGTGGTCACCATTTTTCTCCATGTTCATCCTGGTACAAATGCCTAGACACCTAGTAGGAAGATCTCCACCCTCTTCCACAAATTCCCTCTTCTCCTACTACTAGAGGGGAAAGATTCCTTTTCCTCACTTAAGTCACATTGTTTTCCTTTCTCTCTCTTTTTTATTTTTCATTACTCTTCATTCAACCAGTCTTTCTGAACTTTAAAGAAAACAAAGGTACTTCTCAATGGGTTCAGGGACTGCCTGAGATTAACATCCAGCCAGATTCTTATTATTCCTAGGTTTTATTACCAGCAATTTCTAAACTTCACTCCTCCCCAGTTTCTGCTGTCATTCATTTTCTCATTTCTCTTTTCTGCTTTGAGATCATTCTTATCAACTTAGTCCTCTTCCTAAACACAACTTATAATAAGGTAATGCAGCCAAATGATAAAAGTCTAGATGCTCTGATTTTAATCCCTGGGTTTTGTTACCTACTTACTGTGTGACATTGGACAAGCTATTTATCCTTTCTCATTTCCCCCCAAAAGTTTCCCCCCCAAAGGGGATATTATGAGTAATACCTACTTTTAGGGTTGCTATTTTTTTTTTTTTGAAAGATTTTATTTTTTTGACAGCGAGAGAGAGGGATCACAAGTAGGCAGAGAGGCAGGCAGAGGTGGTGGTGGGGGAAGCAGGCTCCCTGCTGAGCAGAGAGCCTGATGCAGGTCTCAATCCCAGAACCCTGAGATCATGACCTGAGCTGAAGACAGAAGCTTAACCCCCTGAGCCACCCAGGCACACCTAGGATTGCTATTATAAGGATTCAGTGAGTTAATATCTGTTAAGTATTTAGGATAGTTCTTAGCATAGTGTCAGCACTACAAATGTGTTTGTTAACAATGATAAATGCAAATTCCAAGCATAGAACTTTCTCAACTTCCTGTCGTGACTTTGAGATATTCGGTGAAATCAGTGAAATTCTTTTAAAGGGAAACAGAAAGATATCTCTATCCAGAAAAATATTTTTAAATTTTATTTATTTGAGAGACAAAGAACATGAGTGAGGTGGGGCAGAGAGAGAATCAGACTCCCTGCTGAGCACGGAGGTGATACAGGACTCAATCCAGGACTCCGGGATCATGACCTGAGCCAAAGGCAGGCACTTAACTGACTGAGCCACCCAGGTGCCTTGGAAAAATATTTTTTGATTGTCCATGTGGCTAACTTAGGTATTTCACATAGCCAGTGTTTCCGAATTTCTATGTGACAGCCTGAATTAGCCCAGTGGAAAACTAGAAACTGAACTTCCATTTTAAACCCTTTACCCCAAGGCCTCCCACGCCCATCTCTTACCCGTAAACTTTCATTTGTCCTCCATTTTATGAAAATCTACTTCTAAGCCTCTGAAGTCAAACTTAGCATGGACTTAACACAAAGGCACTGTTCGTATCAGAGACAATTTTTCAGGCGTGCTTTTGTCTTGGTTTGGTTGCCCTCCTCACACCTGTAGCCTCAGACAAAATCAGGAGATCCATGTCATGGCTCTATTCTTAGTACCTATTTGATTCTGCCAGCCTCAGTTTTCCTATCTGGAAGGGGTATCTGAGGACAACACTCTTGTCTTGGGGACTGCTGAAAAGAACATTTCCAGCTTTATCTCAGGGAAGTATAGTCTGCTGTGGGGAAGCCTGGTTACATCACGTCACTCCAGGATCGCAGCAGTGATTAGGTCAGGAAGGGCCCCTGCAGGCTCATCACACCCAGGTATTTTCTAGGACTCTAAAATGAATATATTTAGGTCATGAATGATGCAGACCTGTGAGTCTGAACCACTGAATTTTTTTTTTCAAGCTACCTTTTCATTCTTGAGAAATATATGTGAGGAAAATATTTTGCTTATTACTGACCAGAGTTGTTGCCCAAAATGCTATACACAATTTTTAATCTTATAAAATGTATGGGGCCTTTGGTGAGCTCTCACTTAAGGCCTAAACCAGTATTTGGTACAATATGGAAAACGGACTGTTTGCGTCATAATTAGCTCAAGTACTGGTTTAAATCCAGATTGTTGTTTCTGCCACAAAACTACAAAATTAGAGTGGTAGGCCAGAATTATGCATTTTTCATAATTAGTGATTAGTCAGCATTTCTGGCTTTATTTAAAACCAGTTTGAGTAACCCTTTTGGCTTTCTCCTAGGATCATATCCTTACTTTGGTCTTGTAGCTTCCAAACTGAGAAGGGGAGGGGCCAGGGTTCTAGGAAAGAAAGGGACCCAACCAAGTAAATATTACTGAGTTTGAAAATATTTTATTAATGTGCAAATAGCGCAAGGATAAAAAAGAAGCAAAAATTAAAATTTTAGGAAAAATAATTAAAAATCTATATAGGAGAAAATAATAACTGAAGTATAAAGCTAACTAAAAAGGGCATGATTTTAAGGGGTGTCTGAGTGGCTCATTCAGTTAAGTGTCTGCTTTCAGCTCAGGTCATGATCACAGGTTCCTGGGATTGAGCCCCACATGAGGCTCCCTGCTCAGCGGGGAGCCTGCTTCTCCTTCTCCCTCTGTCCCTCCCCCTACTTGGACTCCTCTCTCTATCTGTCAAATAAAATCTTAAAAAAATATATAGCATGATTTTAAACAGAGGATGCCAAAGACGAGTAGAAGCACCATAATGACAAGAGTAGAAAATACAATCCTACCACACTGTTTTCTCCAGGACTAAGCAATACTTAGTCAATACAGTTTATTGGTTTTCAACTCTTACAGCCAAGCTGTGGATAAAACAGAACACTTTGCTATAATTGTATGGCAAAATGTAAATGCTAACAGCACAAACAAAAGCAAACATGTTATTGACAGAAAGTGAATTGTACAAGGGATAAGGCAAGGCAGAGCAGCTTATGGGACAGAGTCTCATGCACAGAGAATATCAAGAGATTAGGTTGTAAGTTAATGACGTAAAAAATAAATAACAGCTACTATTTCTTGAGCTCTCCTGTGTGTCACTCTCTAAAGGCTGCGAGTGCATTATTATTTGCTTATCACATGCAACCCCATAAGGTAGGATGTGATTCTAATTCAAGTGGCCCATCACTGGAACCAGAGCTTTTAGCCCTGTGCTATCACTTCCCTCACCAATAAAGCCAGCAAATGTACGTTAAGTTACTTACAAAACGGAAGCAGCAAAATTAATTGAATATGAGGTTTTGGAAAGGAAGAGGGAGAGAAAACAGTGGGAGTGGAATTTATCTTCAACATGTTAGGGTGGTAAAAACATTAGCTAAAATGGGTACATTAGGCAGCAGAATAGGCACGATGTTTAGAATCATGGGGACAACATCAAAGTAGCAAAAACCTGTCTCTGGAGAGAGGAGCTTGAGAGAGAAGTGTTGCATTTCAATATTATTCAAGTTGCTATTATGCTTATGTATTATTTTCATAAAAATAAAAGAAAATATTTAAGAAATTGCTTCTACTCTGTTGCTTCATCAAAACATGAAATTCAAAATCATCTTTGCCTCTCTCACAGATTTAAATGTTTGCCTTATCAGAATATTACTTTTAGCTTGAAGGCTTTCAAGAAAAAAAAAGTCAGAAAGTACGAATTTTTAAAAGTTGTCCCTGACAACATTACCAGGCATGGCTGAGAGAGGGTACAGGACTATTAGAAGCAAACTGGATTTCAGCTCTACTTCTGAGAGGCAGTTCTGACTACAAAGGGCAGGAGATTCTTTGCAGTCAGGGAGCAGGAGCTTTGATCCTCTGGAACTGTAATAAACAACTTAGACTAAATGAATCAGGCAGCAGGGTGCCTGGAGGGGTCCGGCAGCCTCTGTGTGCTGGTGTTCTTTGTTTTTACAGGACTAATCTCATAAATGTTGCACTAGGCTTAGTGCTGTGCATTTTTAAGCTCAGTTATCATATTTTTCCACGTGTTTTCTTCATAAAAGTAGGCACTTTTATGCTCCTGTTAAAATGGGATCTCTTCTAATTGCCTGGTAAAGGCACTTTTGCCTAAGGAACTCATTAAGCATGGATATGTATGTATATACTCTATATCCATCCATCTCTTTGGGTGTCTATCTACTTACCTACCTATCATCTGTGCATCTATCCTTATTTATAGAAGAATAAGGACATGGTTTACAAATTACTTCCTTATTTTAGCCTTCCAAAAATCTTGCAAGGTAAATAGGCCATGGGGGGAAAAAAAAGCAATGAGTTTGCTGAGACACTTGAAGCTTGGGGCTACCATTTGTCATTGCACAACCAATAAATGGTGCAGGGAATTCAACCCACATCTCTTTCCTCCTCTCTTCCCTCCCTTTGCTGATTCTATGCCAGCCACATTAATCTATAACTGTTTCCAGAGGGTATCAGGTACCCCTCCCTCTGGCCTTGCAGTGATCCTCCTCATCATCTGGAATGCTTTCCGCTCAGATATTTGATTCATTCACCTCCCTCTAGCCTGTTCAAATTCCACTTAGGGAAACTTATCCTGTCCACTGCCTATAATCTTGATGTTCTTTATTCTCCACAGATTTGTAACTGGCTAATCTACCAGATAATTTACATGCCTGTATTTTACTCCCCTCCAGCTAGAATGAAACCTCCACAATATCAGGAATTTTTCTTTTATTTTATTTTATTTGTATTTTTATTTATTTTTTTATTTGACAGAGAGAGATCACAAGTAGGCAGAGAGGCAGGCAGAGAGAGAGAGAGGAGGAAGCAGGCTCCCAGCCGAGCAGAGAGCCAATGCGGAACTCGATCCCAGGACCCTGAGATCATGACCTGAGCCGAAGGCAGCGGCTTAACGCACTGAGCCACCCAGGCGCCCCTGGAATTTTTCCTTTATTAAGTTTCGTTGAGATTCAGAAAAGTTTAGGGTCAGCAAGAATTCGGCATGATTGTAACATGCGATTTTATGCCTTATAGTGATTTAGATCTGAGCTGGGCTGATTATTGAACAGGATCTTTTCTACTGTATTTAAGCAGCAGTGATAAATTCTAAGTAAATGAAATTTACAACAATTACAGAGCAGATACTGCTTTTACTCACTTTGTTCCTCTAATTTCAAATCTGTCCTCTCTGGGTGAAGAGGGAACATATAAGAATGCCTAGCCTAAGTCTAAATTAAGTAAGAAGGCACAAAAGAAAGCATTTCAACATGTTTAGAAACTAAAATCATAGAGTGGTGTCCTCTGACACATCTGGGGTTATCCCACCACTAATGAGGTCAGAGTAGGGGGAGAGGAGAGCAAAACACAGAGGGAAGAGGGGAGGGATTGCCATCCCTTCCAGTCAAAATGCAGATCTCAGGAGTCAGCACTAGCAGCCTGGCTACTTCCACATCCCAGCCCCTGCTACACAGAAAATTGTACAGACTTAATTCTGGCTGAACCCATCACCACTCACATAGGTGAATTCTTTCTCCACTGTTGACACAAAAAGGCACATGAGCAAAGGCAGGTTAACAGGAACAAAGTTTTATAGCTAGAGAAGTCTATGTTCAGTTTGAGAAAGGTAAGGGTCCATTGAGGCAAGTAGGCATGGGGCAAGGAACTTTTGCAGACAGCAGACAGCAGACGGCATCCTGCCGGTTGCAGGAAGCGGCAAAATTGGCTCAGAGCTTTGGTCAGTCAAGTTAACGCCAGGCCGGGGGGCCAGCGGGGTGGAGGGGGGGGGGAGGCAGAGTTGATGATACATGCCGTTTTCTTCTATTCTGGAACTGCATCTGGAACTTCTCGAATCTGGTGTACTACTTAACTGGACTCAGGTGCCCCTCACCTTCCAAAATGTAAACCTGCAAAAGGTGTTTCCTTCTGACTACTGAAAATAGGTTCAGTTTCAGTTGAAGGGGCTGATTCCCCTACAGCACAGCAAAGTCCATTTACTGTCACATAACAATGTGCAGGAACTTGGTAGGAACTTGGTATGTCCCTTTCCCAAAAGAAAGGAACTTGGTATTTTCCTAGGAAGGCCTGGGCAGTTTATGAAGGTGACTCGGCTATGTCCAGGGCACAGGAACAGTAGGCCAGGACCCTCGGAACACATTGCTGGTTTCTCCAAAGTCAGAGGAGGACTCTGACTAGGGGCAGGCCTACATGTTCGGAGGGTATGTTTCTAAAAGGTCTTGGCGCTACCCCCCATTGCACCATCAGTGCTGTGGTTGGGGGCGCTCCGTGTGGTCTGTGTGGATGGGGGACCCTTGGCGTTCCCGGTCACAGAAGATGTGGTGCTGATTCCCCTAGCACCACCTGTGTCAGTGCCAGGTAGTCTGCAAGTCTTCTGAGGGCGCTTGCTGATAGAAAGGGCCGCCATCATGGCTACGATGTCGTCTATAGAGTTTGCATCAGGTGGGGCAGAGTTATCCTGATGGAATGCAGGAAGGGCAGCTTGTCCAGTCTGGGCAGATGTGCCACAGGTGCTTGGCGGAAGGAGGGAACAAGTAGTGGTGGGTTGAAGCACTGAGTTTGTGTTACAAGTAGACATGCTGGTGTGAAAAGCTGGAGTTACAAGAGCGGTCGTGTGGCCAGGCGAGCCCCTTGTGTGTGAGCACTTCTGTGTCGTGGGCACACCAGAGGCTGCGATGGTGGGGCGAGCGTTGTCCTTTCGGTCAGGTGCGCTGCCCGTGCTTTCGGCAGGTCGGCCCCTAGGGCTCGGATTTCCTGGCGAAGCATGCACGTCGCTCGATGTCGAATTCCTCTTTTGTGAGGTGGTAGCCCTTACCCCTGGCTTTCGTTGTTTCGTCGAACAGTGGATGCCCTTGCGGGTAACGGGCACACTGCAGCCTCTGACGTTGGGAGCCGTGTTGTCGTGTCCCATAATCGGACCACCCCTGCTTTGGGCGGCTTGGCTTTTGGTGTTTGACTCCAAGCACAAGTTGGAAGTAGACGTGTTTCGCTTGCCCTTGGTCGTTGGTGTTCCACGTGGAGACGATTTTCTTTGTCTAGGTGTTCCTTGGGCACACTGAAGGGTACTGGGCCCACCAGCACCTCCAGCAGTGGAAACTGTACTGTGGTGTCCCACTACCGCCCCTCCCACATTTTGGACTGGTTGGACCCAGGTAACCGGGTTTAAGGTGACAGTACTTGCCCCTCCTCCGGCAGCAGCCTGAATGTTCTGAGAGAGGGCCGTTGTTGTCTGACCAACAGGAGGAGCGGAAGTGGTGCTGGGTGCCCTCTGCAGCCCTGCCCCAAGTTGGGATGTTCCGGGTACCTGTGAGCGAGCGGGGCCTGGCATAGACACACCAGACCCAAAGCTCTCACCGTCCATGGGGGCTGCAGGTCCTGTTGACATGTGGGGGCCTAGAGGGGCAAGTGTGAGCAGGGAGCCGCTGAGCCTGGCACTGTGTATCCCAGCGGCAACTGCACGGGCACTAGTGGTGGATATGGCACCGGGGAGAAGACCTGCCTTGCAACCAAAGGCCTTCGTTTTTTGACAGTGGTGCCAAATGCAGAGGCCTGCTTGCTTCCTGCCATCTCTGGATGGTGGGAGTAGAGAGGCGGTTGGGCCGGTGGCTTGTGTTGGGGCTACTGGCTTTCCCAGCGGGTAGGAATGGCCAGGCTAGTGCCGTTTTGGTTTCCCAGATCCGGGCCAAGAGGGGATTCGTGGGGCATAGTGGATAGGAATTGCTATGCGTGTCATGGCTGCCTTGCCAGGTAAACTGGTGGTGTGGCTGCTACTGGGTGGTGTGTTGTGGAATGCTAAGTGGTTTGCCCTGGACTTTGGCAGTGAACGAAAGACAATGGCCTGTGAGGGAGGTGAGGTATCCATGGGCTCAGGCGTAGAGCTGTAGTTTGCAGAGGTGCTGCCTACTGGAACGGTGGTGGTTCCAGAATTCGCCAGAAAGCCAGCGGGAATGCCAGCACTGGGAAGAACGGCTGTCTGCTGTTGCCCAGCACGTGTCCCCTGTGTGGGCTGAGGGGCGATGTTGGGGCAGGTGGCCATCAATTTTGATGGGATGGTAGAGGCCAGAGTGCTTCCAGGGCGCTTCAGCGTCCTGTTGCAACGGCCCTGGGATAATGAAGGAGAGCTCACCCCGGGGCCCCGGGGAGATCTGAACGTGATAGCTTGAGGAGCAGGAGTCGTGTCCATGTCAGTGACATCAGCGTTGGAAGTATGGCCAGATGTCCAGTTGGCTGATGCCTTTGTGGCTGATGCCGCCACAAAAATACCAGGACTCTTTGGGGAAGGGACTGGAAGAGGGGTGGGTGGGAAAAGAGGGGGCGGATCGACACACATAGGAGTTGGGGATTCTCCTTTGCAGGAGGGCAGCTGTGATGAGACGGTTGAGGTGTTACAAGGAGGAGCCGGGGGGTCGGAAGTAGGTGTTGTACCGATGATTGGTGGAAGAGGGTGTTCCTTCTGAAGTGGAATTTCCCCAGGGGGAGGAGAGCCAGTAGGAACAGCCAGAGTGGGAGAGTTTGCAGCTCCAGATGCTGTTCCCTGATCAGTAGTCTCTGTTGGGGAGGGTGGAGGGACAGATGGGATTGGGGGCCTGGCAGATTGGTCAGCCAAGTCGGTGGTAGGACCAGGGACCTGTGATGTGTGAATGGCCGGGGGCAGGGAGTCTGTAGTCTTGGAGGCAAGTAGGGGGGAGGAAGGGGCAGGTTGAGTGGCCCCGTCGTCTGCCAGGATCTCTGCTCCGCCCTCCAAGGTCTTCTTCCCCTGCCCCTCGGTATTGTCCAGAATGCCCAGGTTTCTGCCCAAAGCTATGCAAGGAAGCTTGGGAGGTGGGGGCAACTCTCCTCTGCCCCACTGGAATGGCATTGCTGATGGCAGAGGCACAGAAAGTGGCATGGGTATTTTCCTTTTGGGGGGCCTACTGGTGGCAGATACTGGTGGCAAGGGGTGCTCGGATGGCTTGCCTCGAGGCTTATGCGCCTCTGTGACCTTCCTCAAGAGGTCTGGTGTGCTCTGGCTAGGCCGATGGTTTTCAGCCACCACTTTCTGGGTTGATGTCTCCTGCAGCAAGGGGCAGCCTGGGGTTGGGTCGGAGAGCACTGCTACCTCTGGAGCAGGCTTCCGAAGAGGAGCAACGTCACCAGCTGGGCCCTCTGAAGTGACAGCAGGTCTTTCTGCTGGGGGCGAGGGGGAGCTCACCCGAGGTGTCTGAGTGTTTGCCCCCAAGCTGTCTCCTGAGGGACTGGGAGATGGGTCCCCAGGTGCAGGGCTGCCTTGGCGGGAACTGAGCAGTCCACCGGTCTCCAGGGGCCTGGATGTCAACAGTATATCCCCAGTGCTGTGGGGGGCCCTGTTCCCATCATCCGGCCCTCTGGTGTCTCCCAAATCATCCTTCCCTTCTCTGGGCACTTCTTGGACCTTCTCCCCCAACGGCTTTGGGCAGGAACGGGGGAGGTAACTGGATGGTTTCGGCTTCACAGCCTCGACTGTCTGCTGGGGTTGGGAAGGCAGGACAGTGAATTTCTGCCGGGGTGGAGGGATCCTCAGAGTTCTCGAGGGTCTGAACATGATGGAGGTACAAGCAGACCGTACAGGTGTTTTCGGAGGGTCCCTCCAGTTCACCGAGGGGAGGAGGCCCACAGGGGAACACACGGCCTGAGGGAGCGGATACCGTCTCTTTGGCTCCACATGAAAGCTAGCTGGTAAAGGCCTACGATCCCGGTGGAATGGCCTGTGCCCAGGGCAGTGGGAAGGTGTGGGAGCAGCCGGAGCAGCCGGGTGGTGCCGGACAGGATGGGAGGCTGAGCAGGCAGGAGAGACCAGCGGGCGACATCGGCCTGGCAGGGTTGGGCGGCGGGGCAGGGGACGAAACTTACTAAGCAGATTGCCCATGTAGCGCTTGCAGTGTGCCAAACGATCGCGAGACAAGAGTATGAAACTCGGAGAGCTCCTCCGGAGGTCCTAACTCTTCTCGAGGTCTAGCAGGCACTGAGCACCCCAGCCTGGTGCTTGTGATATATGCCTGGAGCACGTCACAGAGAAGGGAGGAGCAGGCCCAATGTTGGGAAGTGCGTATGCCAGAGGGCAAAGGAGGAGGCCTCAGAGCCCCGCCCACCAGCCTCCAGGGCCTGGAAGGCCCCGCCCACCAGCCTCCAGGGCCTGGGACTTCCTTCTGCCCTGGCTGAGTTGTTTGGACCCAATATGGCCGCCTCCGGGCAGCCATATTGTGGGGAGCTCTGTGGGACTGCTGCGGTCCTCCGCCCCAGCCGCCCTGAGTTGCCAGCCCTCCCCTGAGCCCGCCAAACAAGCGAGCACGGGAGCCCCCTAGCGCTGCGAGGGGTGGCCTGCTGCTCGAGGCAACTTCCCTGCTTCCCTGTGAGGCCTGGAGCCAGGCCACCAGAGTCACCTGGCAAGCCGCAGAGGTGGTTTCTGAGCCAGACTCCTAACCCTGACCTGACTAGATGCTGTCTGTATTCCGTGGGCTCCCTTTCCGGCAGGTAAGCTCGCTCTTTCTTTTTGGGAATTGGCAGGGGTCACACAGACGGTAGTGCCTTACTTAGTCGGCATTCGAACCCAGCCCAGCCCGAGTGATGCCAGAGCTCTTACTCTGGAGTGTGTGTGAGCGTTTTTTAAATTTTTATTTTTACTTTTTGTAGCTCTTAGGGTACTGAGAACGGTGCTGCTGTACTCACAGTGAGCACAGCCACTGCCCAATATGAAGTCTTCTTTTGTTCAAGGACCACACTGGATTCTGATCTCAGAAGACGGGAGTCACGGACCATCAGTTGCGAGCCTTGTACCATCCCACAGTCGTAATTCAGCCTTGCAGACCCTTCAGGTTTGCTCTTTGGTCTACTTTGAAG
Source organism: Mustela lutreola (assembly GCF_030435805.1). NCBI lineage: Eukaryota > Metazoa > Chordata > Mammalia > Carnivora > Mustelidae > Mustela > Mustela lutreola. The sequence continues at coordinate 80,094,163 of NC_081301.1, read as the reverse complement.
GATCCAGATAGGTAAGATGGTACTTGAAGATGTTATGTAAATATATAAAGATTATAGTCTAGATAAATTGTTATCCACCTGAACGGAATGCACCGGTGGATGATTCCATATAGATGAGAAGCTGGTTCATGTCTAGAAAGCAAATCCATCATTTATTCAAGTTAATAGCGGAGCAGTGTGATGGACTAAAGTCAGATCAATACAGTTTGGTCATTGGGAGTATGCCAGCCAGGTTCCCTCGACATCGTTGGCACATACATGTAATTCTAGACGTTCTTATGCACAAGAGGGGAGACCTACTCTTGGGAGTGTGGCAAGGGGAACGTGTATTACTGTCTAGGAGCTGGAAGCTTCCGCATGCTGAGAAAGATTTCAAAACAATCTTACCTTACGCATGGCTCTACCTAGTTTGAGTCTCTTTTCTTTGGCTTACTTCATTTTCTTTTTCAGATTTTATTTATTTACATGTCAGAGAGAGAGAGAGAGAGAGCGAGCGAGCACGCACAAGCAGGGGGAGCAGCAGGCAGGGGGAGAAGCAGCCTTGCACTGAGCAGAGAGCCCATGGCGGGGCTCCATCCCAGGACCTGGGGATTATGAGGTGAGCTGAAGGTAGACGCCTAACTGGCTGAGCCACCCAGGCAGCCCTTCAACTTACTTCACTGAAGTGTTTCTCTCTCATGGGGCTGATGTTGCACATTACGAATATGACATGCAAAAGTTTCAGAACCAAGAATCATACTGATCAGTTCAAAAAAATGTGTATACATTTTAAAGTTTTGTATATATTTTTATTTCTTGTATTTGAAATAGCTGTGGACATGATTCATATGCTACAGAATTAGTTTTAGAGCTCTGTTGGTGGAGCAAATGTGGACATCCGTCCTTACGAAACTTTGAGGTTGGTGGGACACAGGAGGTCGCACTCAGACGCACATTCTGCTTGCAGAAAAGGACAAATATTATAATGCCTTTCTAAACTCTCTAGGAGGAGAAATGATTTACAGCTATGACATTTAGCCATAATTCCTTGATATCATTTGAGGAGAGTTCAGTAGGGAACAATTTCTTGATTTTCTTTTTTTTTTTTTTTTTTTTTGATTTTTTTTTTAACAGAAATAGCAAGTTTGTAGAAATTTTGGGCAAAGATTTCTTAGAGGAACTCTGAAAAAGGTGGTCACATGTGACATATCTGAAAACAATAAATTACAGTCATATGATTTCTATCTCTTTTTTTTCCCAAAGGAGGAAGAATTAAACATGATGAGTGTTAGGACTTCAGGACAGTAAAAGGAAATTTGGACAAGGATATCCCAGAAAAATCTACCTCTTTATTTTTCTTGTCAAATGGGAATAGGGACCGTGTGCTTTTTTCAAAATACAGACCATTCTCTTACTTGTCCTCGTAAGATGAAATAATTTAGTTGGGAAGTCGTTGTTCTTAGGTAATATATGGCTGGGCAGATGCAGACAGGTTGAGATAGACTTTGTCAAGGTACAATTTTTTTAAAGTGATTGATTTAGTCATGAATGAAAATATTTTAACAATAACAGCTATTTATAAAGTTGCCAGAAAGACTACTCCTTGTTTGACCATTTATAAAGCAGTTATCTTCAGTTATGGCAAATGAAGCCATGGGTGGGCAGCCTTGGATGGAATTGGTAGTAATGACAGTGAACTCTAGCTAATAACCTGTGGCTGGCCACTCGTTCCCTTTCCCTTATTTCGCTCACCAACAATCTCTTGTAATTCATACAGAGTAATACGGAGGGCCGACTGAGTGATCCTTGGAGCTCATTACATGAACTTTTATTCTGGACTTTTGTCTCCCTGTTTTCAGCCCCTCTTCTCTCTCTTTACTCTAACCGAGGCTCAGCAGAAGTAAACTGGCTTTGTGCGGCCCCTTCTCAGGGTAGTCTTGACTTGATCATTCTGTCCACCACGCCTACATTTCACTTTTTGCCTTCTAGAAAGGTATCAGAATCTTTCTGTGGTTGATGACTTCCACAGTCTCTTGGCTTTGGTGTTAAGTTTGGTGTTTCTATCCTTTGATTAAGTATGGTTTCTTTTTTGTTGTTGTTTTTTAAAGATTTTATTTATTTATTTATTTATTTGAGAGACAGAGACCACAAGTAGGCAGAGAGAGAGAGAGAGAGAGAGAGAGAAGAGAAAGCAGGCTGCCCACTGAGCAGAGTGCCCACTGCTGGGCTGGATGCCAGGACCATGGGATCATGAGCCGAGCCGAAGGCTGAGGCTCCAACCCACTGAGCCACCCTGGCACCCCAAAATATGGTTTCACTTTTTTTTTTAAAGATTATGTTTATTTATTTGACAGATAGAGATCACACGTAGGCTGAGAGGCAGGCAGAGAGAGAGAGGAGGAAGCAGGCTCCCTGCTGAGCAGACAGCCCGATGTGGGGCTCGATCCTAGGACCTTGGGATCATGACCGGAGCCGAAGGCAGAGACTTTAACCCACTGAGCCACCCTGGTGCCCCTAAATATGGTTTCAAAAGAAATAGAAAGTAAGTATGTTTTTCTAGTCAGCCATCTTGAACTGAAAATACCTGTTGATTTTAGCATCTAACACTTCCATAGGGAAAAAAAAAAAAAAGAAAAAGAAAAAGAAAAACCCAACCTCAGCATTCACAGATATAACATTCAAGATTTCAACTTTTCTTGAGAAATCAGTAAAGACTTAGGATGTAGTAATTTCCTTTTTTTCCCCCAGATTTTTTTTACTTGTTTGACAGAGAGAGTGAGCACACGTGCGAATACATGAGCAGGATAGGGAGAGGGAGAAGCAGGCTCTCCGCTGAGCAAGGGCCCCAATATGGGACTTGATCCCAGGACCCTGGGATCATGACCTGAACTGAAGGCAGATGCCTTACGACTGAGCCACCCAGGCATTCGAAGATGTAGTAATTTCTAATGGGAAAATAATACTGATCTCAGGGGCGCCTGGGTGGCTCAGTGGCTTAAAGCCTCTGCTTTCAGCTCAGATCATGATCCTAGGGTCCTGGGATCAAGCCCCGCATCAGGCTCTCTGCTCAGCAGGGAGCCTGCTTCCCTTCCTCTCTCTGCCTGCCTCTCTACCTACTTGTGATCTCTCTTTGTCAAATATTTATATAAAATCTTAAAAAACAAATAATACCTATCTCATGGAGTGGATTTGAGGCTTAAAGAAGATAATGAACATGAAAATGGTTTGTAAAGTTTCAAAGTTCTATAAAAATGTTTTTTATTATTTTATATTTTGCTGTTTCACTTTGCCTAAAAGTTGTTTAGGACATTGCGTATGTGAGAAAATGCCTTCTAGGTTACTGTTTTGAAAAACAGACTATTTTTCAATAGCTCAATGGAAGTGACATTGTTTTTGAAGGTTAGGGGTGAAGACACAAATGTTCCTTGACACCTGTAGAACTATACTACTTTTGGCAAATAATTTACTCATGTATTCGCCTTATAGTTTTGTCGAGGGCCTACTTCCAGCTAGATGTGTTATATCAGGTGCTGGAAAACATGTTTTAAGTATTTTAGGCTTTGTGGGCCATGTGCAGTTTCTGTAGCCTCATCTCCTTCTTCAACCTTTTAAAATGTAAGAAACATTATTATCTCATACATCATACAAAAACAGGCTGAGAGCCTGATTTGACCTGTGGATCAGTATTTGCCAACCTCTGCTCTGTATCTTCACTGAGTAGAAGGTACATCTTTGGGTAATTCACATCTTTTTTTTTTTTTTTTTTTTAATGATTTTATTTATTTATATGAGAGAGAGTGGGAGGGGGCACAAGCAGGGGAACAGGGAGAGGCAGACTCCTTGCTGAGCAGGGCAGTTGCGGGGGCGGGGCGCGGGAGGGTTGGGGTGTAGGTGGGGGGTGGAGGCGGTTGGTGCGGGGAGGGCTCGCTCTGTCCCTGGACTCTGGATTCAAGACCTGATCAAAGGCAGATGCTTAACCAACTGAGGCACCCAGATGCCCCGGTAATTCACTTCTTTTCAACCAACATTTGGTCTTCCTGATCTTGTCTTCCCTCCCATTCAGCCTCTAATACAGCATCCAGGGAGCTTCTGTGAAAACATAGCTCAGATCATATCACTTAAATCCTGTCGCGGCTCGCTCAAGGCAAAAACAAAATCCTCAAAATGCCTCGACAGCCCTAGCAGTCTAGGCCTCCAGCTTCCTCTCTGAGTTCTTCCTTCTCCTCTCCACTTTGCTCATTCTGTCCTCCACATGCTGACATTCTTTCTGTTGCTTGACTACTCCAGGTACACTTTTGCCTCTGCTTTCCATCTGACAGTTGCCTCTGTTTGTAACATTCAGTCCCCAAATATGTACATTGCCTTCTCCCACATTCACCTTATATTGTTTCTTAAATTTCATCTTCCCCAGGAGCAACCAAATGCCTCATTTGGTTAGGCATCTGACTCTTTTAGCTCAGGTCGTGAATTCATGAGATCCGGCTCTAAGTCAGGCTCCTGCTCAGGGGTCTTCTCACCCCTCACCCCTCCTGTCTTGTATGCATTCTCCCTCAAATAAATAAACTCAATTAAAAAAAAAAAACTTTAATTTTATTTTATCGTCCCCATAAAGTCTTCATTGATCACTTTATTTCAGACTGCAACCTCTTCCCATCAACTGACGATGTTCATCTCCCTTCCTTGCTTTCTAGTTCCCTTTAGCTCTTACCTGACATGCTAGTTATTTAATCCATTTATTTAATTCTTATTTATGTTTATATTTTACTTTCTGTATTTGTTTCTTTATTTTTAATGCCCCCGGCCCCCCGCTAGAGAGAGGGGGTTAATATATATGTTGTTCACTAATATATCCCCTGCACATACTGAAGAATAGTGCCTGAAATTTGGTAAAAGATAAATACTTCTTCTTGACTAAGTGAATAATCGTGTACATAAATCAATGAACAGATCTGCAGGGTTTCTGAATTGAGGACTGATGCTAAGAGGAAGGTGAATTGTTGGGACAAGGTACTGCGAGAAGCAGTATTTGTCGTTCTCTGACAACTAACCTAAAACATGGGTTTTTGTTAATTTAAGTAGTTTTAGTGGAAGCACTGGGAACTAGTTTGGGGACACACATCATCAAGATTTTTATAATGCATTCAGTAGAGTTATTTTTCAAGTGTGTACAAGTATCAATGAAAATATATGCATTCATAGATATACCTCTTTTACTTTAATACTTTATAAGAGCCCCACAAAGTAGGGATGGCAAGTATTAATATCTTTCTTTTATGACGCTTACTCTGCTCAAGGTTACATAATAATTTAGTTGTAAATGTCAAACTAGACTCAAAGTTTTTGAGTCTGGCCTCCCTAGAAGCCCATGACATTAATAAGACCTACAAAACATTCAGCATCCAGTGATGCCCACACTGCAGACTTACTTATGGGCCATCCATTTTAATGAAGAAGTGAGTTAGCTTATACAAGCAAAAGTATATTGTTTTGTCCTCTGCTGATATGAGTAGTGGAAAAAGTGCGCTCTAACGCCTTTAGGATGGTTTGAGACCATCATATCTGCATTATAGGCATGCCAGTGTTTAGCCAGGATGTCTTTCTCTGCTACTCAGAAGAATTCCCATAATACATAGTGATATGTATTGAAGCAGATAAGGTAACTTCGGGGTAATTAGAAGTCCTTCAGCATGATTGTTTGAGGAGCCTTGCCTGTAAAATGAAAATAGTTGGTTTGGACACTTACAACTCTGAAGAATTACATCGGACCTTAATTTTCACAGTAAATGAAATGAGCTTATTTTATTTCTGCCGCCTCCCATATAGCTTTCTCCGACCTCTGTTTTGTGCTTGGAAAACTTAGAAATTAAAAATCAAACATGAAAAAATGACAACATAAGTTGATGCCTGAGATAGTTTGTTAGCTTACATGAGCATCCAGAGTTAAATATAACCTAGTTCAAATGTTTATTGTAGTTCAGTATTATATATTGGGGTGGATCCTCCAAGGTGCCAGGAAGTGGGAATTCACTTATCCTGTTTGGAACTAGAGCCCATATATACCTTCAGTTACCAGTTCTGCCCTTTCAGTGGAAACATCTTCAGGTACCACTGTTTTCTGTGTGCCTGGTATAGATCTCATTTAGTTTTAAGAATTTTCCAGGTACTTCTTAATGCGCAGTGCTCCAATCCCAGCCTTGCCAAGGCCTGCACCAGCTACATAGAATGGAGCTTTTCTTTCTCTGTATTATTCAGAACCCAATAAAAGAATAATGGAGTGGGATGGCCAATAAACAGGGTTCTTGTCCCAGATGGACCATAAAATAATTGTGTCCCTTTGGGAACCTCTTAGTTATTTGGGGCCCCTTTTCTTTTCTTTATTTGGAAAGAGTTGTACTGGAGGATTCAAAATGGCATGTGCACTCTTTGAGTAATATTTTAGATGCTACCAGTATTCTAAACAAATGAAGGCAAGTACACATGAAGCTGTGCAACACGTTTTTAGAGCTGCCTCCGTTTTATAGATGAGATGACAGAGTACAGCGGAAGTGGGTGATTTAAACAGAGGCTCCAAAGTAGGTAGAACTAAACCACAAGTCTCCTTTTGTTTTGTTTTGTTTTGTTTTCCTGAAGCTCCTTTAGCCAAAACATGGGCTTCTGAATATCAATCTGTGAAGCATATTATCAGTATGTTTAAGGAAGGCTGTTCTTAAGGGAATTCCAATTAATGGCAGGGAGTTTTGAAATTCTTCCAAGGTCATCTGATCTTGTGAGATTTACAATTCTATTTTCACGTCAAGCAAGTCCGGTCAGTGCCAGGTAATCATCGAAAGTTCCAGTTGCTTCTCTGAACAGAAGTACGGAACCTCTTGAGGTTTTCTTTTTGCTCTCTTAGATCTATGCCAGATAAGACGTTTTTAGAGAGTAGGTTCAGCCTTCTTTGGTTCATGTAAGAAAGACATTCAGTGAGTCAGTGTGGGGGTTAGCCCCATCTTCTCAGAGTGGTAGTGAGCTCCTGATATAAGATAATTGTTATTAGACAAATTTCCTCAAATTAGAAAAGATTTCTCCCGATTTCTAATACCAAATACGTATTTTTACATTTTCCTATAATGTATAGGAAATGTATACATATATTTACTGTACGTACTGGGTATGATATATGCATATAATGTTATGCTATTCTGCCTAAAAAAGTCATGATGTTCTGATACACGCTACAACATGGATGAACCTTGAAAACATTATGCTAAGTGAAGTCAGTCAGTTACAAAAGGGCAAATATTATATGATTCTACCTAGCTGAGGTATTTAGAATAGGCAAATTCATGGAAGCAGGAAGTCAAATGGTGGTTTCTAGGACTTGCGCTGCGTGGGTATTGGGATGTTGTTCTTATGGGAATAGAGTTTCACTTTGGGATGATAAAAAAAGTTCTGGCGATGGATGGTGGTGATGGTTATAGGACATCGTGAATGCATTTTAATGCCACTGAAGTGTATATTTAAAATTTTCTGTTACGTGTATTTTGCCACCGTAAAAGACTAAATGTGTGATTGAAGCACAGTTTTCATGTACAACACAGAAAGCGTGATTCGTGAAAGAAAAGAAAATTGATGATGTGGACTTTATTAAATTTTAAAATGTCCATTCTGTGAAAGACAGTGTTCAAAGAATGGAAAGACAAGCACCTGGCTAGGAGAATATGTTTTCAAAACACATATCTAAAGAAAGATATGCATGCGGAATATTCAGAGAAGTGGTAAACTAACAACAAAAACAACGACCACAACAACTTCATAATAAGAAACTAAACTCCCCAAATCAGTTAAAATGAAAAGGCAATAGGAGTAGACATCTTAGTGGCTAGTATATAAAAAGGACAAATACGCGTCTATAAATTGCTCAGCAGGGGCGCCTGGGTGGCTCGGTAGGTTAAGCTGCTGTCTTCAGCTCAGGTCATGATCTCGGGGTCCTGGGATCGAGTCCCACATCCGGCTGTCTGCTCAGCAGGGAGCCTGCTTCTCTCTCTGTCTCTCTCTCTCTCTGCCTACTTGAGATCTCTGTCAAATAAATAAAATCTTTAAAAAAGAATTGCTACACATTGGGGAATTCTTGGAAAAGGATATGCACTGTGCATTAGAGAAAAACAAAACACCCGTGGGATACCCCACCCATTTAATAAAATGGCTTAAATACCAAAAACTGACAGTACTACTTGCTGGTAAGGATGTGAGACAACAGAGAATCCTATTCGTTGCTGATGGGATTTCAAAGAGCACAACCTCTTGAGAAGACCTCTTGCCAGAAAAAAAAATTAAAAATAAAAACAGTAAGTATCTTACCGTAATAAACAAATAAATAAAACAATAAGTATTTTACCAAAATAAGAAAAATTTAAATGTGCGATTGAAACGAAAGCAAAAAACATCAAGAAAAGAAGGCCTGGAAGGATGCTAGAGACCAAGACATTGAACCATTTCTTAGTAACTGAACAACTGCCAGCACTAAGATATCAGAACCAACAAATTGTGAACAAAAACTGAAAGCCAGATCCTCAGATAATTTAATCCTTGAGAAAAGACCATGGAACTAGAAGGCTGAGAGAACGCAGCAGAGCCATCACCAATTAACTCCAATAGACTTGATCACTGAACTAGCATTCTTGTCTTTGTAACTTGTAAGAAACTCTTTGTACGTTGTTTTAGGGAGAACATTTTAGGCAGAAGATGTTAAGATTACCATGGTTTGTACTTTCCTAATGACTTCTCATCGCCAAATCTGAATTCATCATCAGACACACTGGGTTCTGCCTCTGAATATCTTCTCATTTGTTTCCTGGTGTTAATATCAGGTCCTTAGTCTTTCTGGTAGGAGTTACTAATTCTGTTTTCTTCCCCCTTAAATGGGTCCTCGGCGTTTCTATGAAGGTAGTCTTGCAAAAAATGGGCGTATGGTCTGTCAGTTGAGTCATTATTCAGGGGCTTTCTGTTTACAGAGAGTCATGATGTGGCCCAGTTTATGTAATCCCTACTCCTGCTACTCCCCACTTGACTTTCCTGGGTTATGTGAAGAGTTTACCATATTGGATTGTCCTTCTCCTTCCACCAAGCAGTCCTTTCTCCCTGTTGTGCACCTGGAAAAAGCCACTGCCTTTTTCAAAACTCAATTTGCATATGATTTTTATTGTGCAGTCCTTTTAGTGTTGGGACCACACTCTCCTTTTGGCTACCATGGCACTTTGGCCTTCCTGGTGGTTGCGTTGGCTACAGTCGCGTGGGCTACACTGTCTTTTAATTGTGTTTTTTACACGTCTCTGTCTTCTCCTAGGCAACGTTCCTTGAGACCAGGGACTGACATTTTTGATCTGTCGATGTTGCCTTAGCATGTTACTTGGTGTATGGCGGCTAGCCATAACCACCAGATTTCAGGAAATGAAAAGGAGTTATGTACGTACTGCTTATTATCACTTGACAGATCAACCAGAAAAGAAATGTGAATGCTGCTGCTTGAAAGTTCACCTCTGGTAAATGGTGGTGGTACTGGACTCCACTTTGAATGTTTTTTCCCACTATTTTATACATTCCTACCTTATGCCTTCTGTTTATTTCTACGCGTGTCTTTATGACTAACCCAGGAAGAGCAGATGAAGGTGGAGCCAGGCCATGGGCCGTATTTGTTAGAATAGGATACAAATGATAGGGATTCTTGGTAAGAAAGTCCTGAAGCAATACAGGTCTATATTCTCCCTCTGAGTCATGTAGAGGGATCTGCTCGCAAAGAATTTTATCAGCAGCTAATCAGGATGTTTTTGAGCAAGGCTCCTGATTGGCTATTTTTTGTAGGAAGAGTAAATCAGGGTTAAAGTAGTTTGATATGTTTTACATTGTAAATGTGTGTTTTGTTTTGTTTTTAAATGCTGGGGTGGGAGTAGGGAGTACCAAATGTTCCTTCGCCACTCCTGATCGTTTCGTCATGTCAAGAGAGAGCTCCTTAGCTCATTTCAGCTCTGCTTCTTTATTTACTCTGCCCCTAAGGTGAGCAAATGGTGTCCATAGAAAGTTTAGGAAGAATTAACCGGTCATGCTCGCCTTGACTAATTCTGTTCTCTTCCTCGAGAATGCGAGTGGGTATCTTCTGTTTCTCACATCCCGAGTATTACTAGTTGGTAATCTGCCCAATTCTGGAGTTCAGTTATGGGGCCATTTAGCTTTCATTCAAACTGGGCTTCTCAAACCTGGGTTATCAATAAAAGTAAAAACATATTTCAGTCTCTTTCCTTTTTTACTTCCTACCCTACTCCAGACCTAGATGTAGTAAGGTTTTTGTACTTTATTAGGATATTTGAAAGATGTTAACATTTAGTGCATTACACGGGAACACTGAGAAATAAAAAGGAGCCAAAGTCTGCCAAGTAAAATGTCTATGTGGGGGCTGTCTTGGTACTGCCAGAGAAGATGGCTTTGTGCTGTGGTCTTTCTTAGGTGGTAGGACATTGTGACCTTTGAAACAGTTTGAACACATGGAGGTTAGGCCAGACAGTGTTGTGCAGTAAACCGCGAAGACCTGGGAAAGGTTTAATGCCAGCTGTGTGAGTTCCCTGTGGCTGTCATGAAAATGGCCACAGACGTGGTGGCTTGAACAACAGAAGGTCCCTCTCTCATGGTTCTGGAGGCCAAAAGTCTGCAATCAAGGTGTCAGTAGAGCTGTATAGATGTTCGAGGGCAGAATCCACTCTGTGCCTCTTTCAGCTTCTAAGGGTTGCTCTCTTCCTCGGCTTATGAGCACATCACTCAGTCTCTGACTTTGTCTATACATCACCTTCTCCTCTATGTGCCCACATCTTCCCTTTTTTCTGCCTCAAATCTCCCCCTGTCCTCCATGTGTAAGGATACTTGCTATTTATTTTATTGAGGGATCCCGCCACCTCAAAACTCTAACTTAATTATATCGACAAAGACCTTTTTCCAAATGTACTGAAAATCATAGATTGTAAGGGCAAGGATATGGACCTGGGGGGCCGTGTTTTAGGGGTTATTATTCAACCTGCTCAAGCAGACATAAGATACTTTGATTTTGGGCTGATGACTGTGTGGAGAGTGGTGGTTTCTGTAGTCACTTACACAAAGGTCTGGCTCAAAGCAAGGGGACCTCGGGGAGTTGCAGGTGGCTGAGCATCTGACTAGAGCAGAATCGGGAAGGAACAAAGGAGATGTTTACATGCACTGGACTTCAGGGTGCCCGGAAGTGTACATGTCAGGGAAGTCTCGGGCAGTTGCCCACCTTAGCTTACTTCGCAGGATGGCTTTCCAGAGTAGGCTTGTTTGAGACAAAGACTCGATTGTTAGGAGAAGTTTTATAGGTCTTGCCAGTATTGACATATATGGCTTGCCAGAGGCTCAAGTGACTCCATTTACCGTGTGGACCCGTTGAGTCGGGATTTGTCAAAGAGGTAGGACAAAGAAATGTTCTCTAAGAGGTGGCCTTCTACAGTCTAAGAGTTCATAGCAGGAGGCAGTGAAAATGGCCAGAGCCAGGCCACAGAGCAAGCACGGGCTTCTACTCCCTTTGTTCCTCTAGGTTCAGACTGTCCTCTCTGGGTGAAGAGGGCACATATTGGTTGACGGGACTAAGTCTAAATTAAGAAAGAAGGCACATAAGAAAGCATTTCAACATGTTTAGAAACTAAAATCGTCGAGTGGCTTCCTTTGACACATCGGGCGTTATCCCGCCGCTAATGAGGTCAGAGTGGGGGGAGAGGAGAGCGAAACACAGAGGGAAGAGGGGAGGGCAGTCACCTCATCCCTCCCGCCTCTGAACCGTATGTCCTCCTGGATTGTCACCCCTTCCAGTCAAAATGCAGATCTCAGGAGTCAGCACTAGCAGCCTGGCTACTTCCACATCCCAGCCCCTGCTACACAGAAAATTGTACAGACTTAATTCTGGCTGAACCCATCACCACTCACATAGGTGAATTCTTTCTCCACTGTTGAGACAAAAAGGCACATGAGCAAAGGCAGGTTAACAGGAACAAAGTTTTATAGCTAGAGAAGTCTATGTTCAGTTTGGGAAAGGTAAGGGTCCATTGAGGCAAGTAGGCATGGGGCAAAGGAACTTTTGCAGACAGCAGACAGCAGACGGCATCCTGCCGGTTGCAGGAGGCGGCAAAACTGGCTCAGAGCTTTGGTCAGCCAAGTTAACGCCAACCGTTGAGGATACATGCTGCTTTCTTCTATTCTGGAACTGTATCTGGAACTTCTCGAATCTGGTGTACTTCTTAACTGGGCTCAGGTGCCCCTCACCTTGCAAAAGGTACACCCACAAAGGGTGTTTCCTTCTGACTACTGAAAACAGGTTCAGTTTCAGTTGAAGGGGCTGAGCCCCCCTACAGCACAGCAAAGTCCATTTACTGTCACATAACAATGTGCAGGAACTTGGTAGGAACTTGGTATGTCCCTTTCCCAAAAGAAAGGAACTTGGTAGTTTCCTTGGAAGGCCTGGGCAGTTTATGAAGGTGACTCGGCTATGTCCAGGGCACAGGAACAGTAGGCCAGGACCCTCGGAACACATGGCTGGTTTCTCCAAAGTCAGAGGAGGACTCTGACTAGGGGCAGGCCTACGTGTTCGGAGGGTATGTTTCTAAAAGGTCTTGGCGCTACCCCCCATTGCACCATCAGTGCTGTGGTTGGGGGCGCTCCGTGTGGTCTGTGTGGATGGGGGACCCTTGGCGTTCCCGGTCACAGAAGATGTGGTGCTGATTCCCCTAGCACCACCTGTGTCAGTGCCAGGTAGCCTGCAAGTCTTCTGAGGGCGCTTGCTGATAGAAAGGGCCGCCATCATGGCTACGATGTCATCTATAGAGTTTGCATCAGGTGGGGCAGAGTTATCCTGATGGAATGCAGGAAGGGCAGCTTGTCCAGTCTGGGCAGGTGTGCCACAGGTGCTTGGCGGAAGGAGGGAACAAGTAGTGGTGGGTTGAAGCACCGAGTTGAAGCACCGAGTTGGTGTTACAAGTAGACATGGTGGTGTTACAGGCTGGAGTTACAAGAGCGGTCGTGTGGCCAGGCGAGCCCCTTGTGCGTGAGCACTTCTGTGTCGTGGGCACACCAGAGGCTGCGATGGTGGGGCGAGCGTTGTCCTTTCGGTCAGGTGCGCTGCCCGTGCTTTCGGCAGGTCGGCCCCTAGGGCTCGGATTTCCTGGCGAAGCATGCACGTCGCTCGATGTCGAATTCCTCTTTTGTGAGGTGGTAGCCCTTACCCCTGGCTTTCGTTGTTTCGTCGAACAGTGGATGCCCTTGCGGGTAACGGGCACACTGCAGCCTCTGACGTTGGGAGCCGTGTTGTCGTGTCCCATAATCGGACCACCCCTGCTTTGGGCGGCTTGGCTTTTGGTGTTTGACTCCAAGCACAAGTTGGAAGTAGACGTGTTTCGCTTGCCCTTGGTCGTTGGTGTTCCACGTGGAGACGATTTTCTTTGTCTAGGTGTTCCTTGGGCACACTGAAGGGTACTGGGCCCACCAGCACCTCCAGCAGTGGAAACTGTACTGTGGTGTCCCACTACCGCCCCTCCCACATTTTGGACTGGTTGGACCCAGGTAACCGGGTTTAAGGTGACAGTACTTGCCCCTCCTCCGGCAGCAGCCTGAATGTTCTGAGAGAGGGCCGTTGTTGTCTGACCAACAGGAGGAGCGGAAGTGGTGCTGGGTGCCCTCTGCAGCCCTGCCCCAAGTTGGGATGTTCCGGGTACCTGTGAGCGAGCGGGGCCTGGCATAGACACACCAGACCCAAAGCTCTCACCGTCCATGGGGGCTGCAGGTCCTGTTGACATGTGGGGGCCTAGAGGGGCAAGTGTGAGCAGGGAGCCGCTGAGCCTGGCACTGTGTATCCCAGCGGCAACTGCACGGGCACTAGTGGTGGATATGGCACCGGGGAGAAGACCTGCCTTGCAACCAAAGGCCTTCGTTTTTTGACAGTGGTGCCAAATGCAGAGGCCTGCTTGCTTCCTGCCATCTCTGGATGGTGGGAGTAGAGAGGCGGTTGGGCCGGTGGCTTGTGTTGGGGCTACTGGCTTTCCCAGCGGGTAGGAATGGCCAGGCTAGTGCCGTTTTGGTTTCCCAGATCCGGGCCAAGAGGGGATTCGTGGGGCATAGTGGATAGGAATTGCTATGCGTGTCATGGCTGCCTTGCCAGGTAAACTGGTGGTGTGGCTGCTACTGGGTGGTGTGTTGTGGAATGCTAAGTGGTTTGCCCTGGACTTTGGCAGTGAACGAAAGACAATGGCCTGTGAGGGAGGTGAGGTATCCATGGGCTCAGGCGTAGAGCTGTAGTTTGCAGAGGTGCTGCCTACTGGAACGGTGGTGGTTCCAGAATTCGCCAGAAAGCCAGCGGGAATGCCAGCACTGGGAAGAACGGCTGTCTGCTGTTGCCCAGCACGTGTCCCCTGTGTGGGCTGAGGGGCGATGTTGGGGCAGGTGGCCATCAATTTTGATGGGATGGTAGAGGCCAGAGTGCTTCCAGGGCGCTTCAGCGTCCTGTTGCAACGGCCCTGGGATAATGAAGGAGAGCTCACCCCGGGGCCCCGGGGAGATCTGAACGTGATAGCTTGAGGAGCAGGAGTCGTGTCCATGTCAGTGACATCAGCGTTGGAAGTATGGCCAGATGTCCAGTTGGCTGATGCCTTTGTGGCTGATGCCGCCACAAAAATACCAGGACTCTTTGGGGAAGGGACTGGAAGAGGGGTGGGTGGGAAAAGAGGGGGCGGATCGACACACATAGGAGTTGGGGATTCTCCTTTGCAGGAGGGCAGCTGTGATGAGACGGTTGAGGTGTTACAAGGAGGAGCCGGGGGGTCGGAAGTAGGTGTTGTACCGATGATTGGTGGAAGAGGGTGTTCCTTCTGAAGTGGAATTTCCCCAGGGGGAGGAGAGCCAGTAGGAACAGCCAGAGTGGGAGAGTTTGCAGCTCCAGATGCTGTTCCCTGATCAGTAGTCTCTGTTGGGGAGGGTGGAGGGACAGATGGGATTGGGGGCCTGGCAGATTGGTCAGCCAAGTCGGTGGTAGGACCAGGGACCTGTGATGTGTGAATGGCCGGGGGCAGGGAGTCTGTAGTCTTGGAGGCAAGTAGGGGGGAGGAAGGGGCAGGTTGAGTGGCCCCGTCGTCTGCCAGGATCTCTGCTCCGCCCTCCAAGGTCTTCTTCCCCTGCCCCTCGGTATTGTCCAGAATGCCCAGGTTTCTGCCCAAAGCTATGCAAGGAAGCTTGGGAGGTGGGGGCAACTCTCCTCTGCCCCACTGGAATGGCATTGCTGATGGCAGAGGCACAGAAAGTGGCATGGGTATTTTCCTTTTGGGGGGCCTACTGGTGGCAGATACTGGTGGCAAGGGGTGCTCGGATGGCTTGCCTCGAGGCTTATGCGCCTCTGTGACCTTCCTCAAGAGGTCTGGTGTGCTCTGGCTAGGCCGATGGTTTTCAGCCACCACTTTCTGGGTTGATGTCTCCTGCAGCAAGGGGCAGCCTGGGGTTGGGTCGGAGAGCACTGCTACCTCTGGAGCAGGCTTCCGAAGAGGAGCAACGTCACCAGCTGGGCCCTCTGAAGTGACAGCAGGTCTTTCTGCTGGGGGCGAGGGGGAGCTCACCCGAGGTGTCTGAGTGTTTGCCCCCAAGCTGTCTCCTGAGGGACTGGGAGATGGGTCCCCAGGTGCAGGGCTGCCTTGGCGGGAACTGAGCAGTCCACCGGTCTCCAGGGGCCTGGATGTCAACAGTATATCCCCAGTGCTGTGGGGGGCCCTGTTCCCATCATCCGGCCCTCTGGTGTCTCCCAAATCATCCTTCCCTTCTCTGGGCACTTCTTGGACCTTCTCCCCCAACGGCTTTGGGCAGGAACGGGGGAGGTAACTGGATGGTTTCGGCTTCACAGCCTCGACTGTCTGCTGGGGTTGGGAAGGCAGGACAGTGAATTTCTGCCGGGGTGGAGGGATCCTCAGAGTTCTCGAGGGTCTGAACATGATGGAGGTACAAGCAGACCGTACAGGTGTTTTCGGAGGGTCCCTCCAGTTCACCGAGGGGAGGAGGCCCACAGGGGAACACACGGCCTGAGGGAGCGGATACCGTCTCTTTGGCTCCACATGAAAGCTAGCTGGTAAAGGCCTACGATCCCGGTGGAATGGCCTGTGCCCAGGGCAGTGGGAAGGTGTGGGAGCAGCCGGAGCAGCCGGAGCAGCCGGAGCAGCCGGGTGGTGCCGGACAGGATGGGAGGCTGAGCAGGCAGGAGAGACCAGCGGGCGACATCGGCCTGGCAGGGTTGGGCGGCGGGGCAGGGGACGAAACTTACTAAGCAGATTGCCCATGTAGCGCTTGCAGTGTGCCAAACGATCGCGAGACAAGAGTATGAAACTCGGAGAGCTCCTCCGGAGGTCCTAACTCTTCTCGAGGTCTAGCAGGCACTGAGCACCCCAGCCTGGTGCTTGTGATATATGCCTGGAGCACGTCACAGAGAAGGGAGGAGCAGGCCCAATGTTGGGAAGTGCGTATGCCAGAGGGCAAAGGAGGAGGCCTCAGAGCCCCGCCCACCAGCCTCCAGGGCCTGGAAGGCCCCGCCCACCAGCCTCCAGGGCCTGGGACTTCCTTCTGCCCTGGCTGAGTTGTTTGGACCCAATATGGCCGCCTCCGGGCAGCCATATTGTGGGGAGCTCTGTGGGACTGCTGCGGTCCTCCGCCCCAGCCGCCCTGAGTTGCCAGCCCTCCCCTGAGCCCGCCAAACAAGCGAGCACGGGAGCCCCCTAGCGCTGCGAGGGGTGGCCTGCTGCTCGAGGCAACTTCCCTGCTTCCCTGTGAGGCCTGGAGCCAGGCCACCAGAGTCACCTGGCAAGCCGCAGAGGTGGTTTCTGAGCCAGACTCCTAACCCTGACCTGACTAGATGCTGTCTGTATTCCGTGGGCTCCCTTTCCGGCAGGTAAGCTCGCTCTTTCTTTTTGGGAATTGGCAGGGGTCACACAGACGGTAGTGCCTTACTTAGTCGGCATTCGAACCCAGCCCAGCCCGAGTGATGCCAGAGCTCTTACTCTGGAGTGTGTGTGAGCGTTTTTTAAATTTTTATTTTTACTTTTTGTAGCTCTTAGGGTACTGAGAACGGTGCTGCTGTACTCACAGTGAGCACAGCCACTGCCCAATATGAAGTCTTCTTTTGTTCAAGGACCACACTGGATTCTGATCTCAGAAGACGGGAGTCACGGACCATCAGTTGCGAGCCTTGTACCATCCCACAGTCGTAATTCAGCCTTGCAGACCCTTCAGGTTTGCTCTTTGGTCTACTTTGAAGGATCCAGATAGGTAAGATGGTACTTGAAGATGTTATGTAAATATATAAAGATTATAGTCTAGATAAATTGTTATCCACCTGAACGGAATGCACCGGTGGATGATTCCATATAGATGAGAAGCTGGTTCATGTCTAGAAAGCAAATCCATCATTTATTCAAGTTAATAGCGGAGCAGTGTGATGGACTAAAGTCAGATCAATACAGTTTGGTCATTGGGAGTATGCCAGCCAGGTTCCCTCGACATCGTTGGCACATACATGTAATTCTAGACGTTCTTATGCACAAGAGGGGAGACCTACTCTTGGGAGTGTGGCAAGGGGAACGTGTATTACTGTCTAGGAGCTGGAAGCTTCCGCATGCTGAGAAAGATTTCAAAACAATCTTACCTTACGCATGGCTCTACCTAGTTTGAGTCTCTTTTCTTTGGCTTACTTCATTTTCTTTTTCAGATTTTATTTATTTACATGTCAGAGAGAGAGAGAGAGAGAGCGAGCGAGCACGCACAAGCAGGGGGAGCAGCAGGCAGGGGGAGAAGCAGCCTTGCACTGAGCAGAGAGCCCATGGCGGGGCTCCATCCCAGGACCTGGGGATTATGAGGTGAGCTGAAGGTAGACGCCTAACTGGCTGAGCCACCCAGGCAGCCCTTCAACTTACTTCACTGAAGTGTTTCTCTCTCATGGGGCTGATGTTGCACATTACGAATATGACATGCAAAAGTTTCAGAACCAAGAATCATACTGATCAGTTCAAAAAAAATGTGTATACATTTTAAAGTTTTGTATATATTTTTATTTCTTGTATTTGAAATAGCTGTGGACATGATTCATATGCTACAGAATTAGTTTTAGAGCTCTGTTGGTGGAGCAAATGTGGACATCCGTCCTTACGAAACTTTGAGGTTGGTGGGACACAGGAGGTCGCACTCAGACGCACATTCTGCTTGCAGAAAAGGACAAATATTATAAGGCCTTTCTAAACTCTCTAGGAGGAGAAATGATTTACAGCTATGTCATTTAGCCATAATTCCTTGATATCATTTGAGGAGAGTTCAGTAGGGAACAATTTCTTGATTTTCTTTTCTTTTTTTTTTTTTTTTGATTTTTTTTTTAACAGAAATAGCAAGTTTGTAGAAATTTTGGGCAAAGATTTCTTAGAGGAACTCTGAAAAAGG
This sequence comes from Mustela lutreola, assembly GCF_030435805.1. Lineage (NCBI taxonomy): Eukaryota > Metazoa > Chordata > Mammalia > Carnivora > Mustelidae > Mustela > Mustela lutreola. The sequence goes on along the minus strand of NC_081301.1, from coordinate 80,075,701 downwards.
TGGTCACATGTGACATATCTGAAAACAATAAATTACAGTCATATGATTTCTATCTCTTTTTTTTCCCAAAGGAGGAAGAATTAAACATGATGAGTGTTAGGACTTCAGGACAGTAAAAGGAAATTTGGACAAGGATATCCCAGAAAAATCTACCTCTTTATTTTTCTTGTCAAATGGGAATAGGGACCGTGTGCTTTTTTCAAAATACAGACCATTCTCTTACTTGTCCTCGTAAGATGAAATAATTTAGTTGGGAAGTCGTTGTTCTTAGGTAATATATGGCTGGGCAGATGCAGACAGGTTGAGATAGACTTTGTCAAGGTACAATTTTTTTAAAGTGATTGATTTAGTCATGAATGAAAATATTTTAACAATAACAGCTATTTATAAAGTTGCCAGAAAGACTACTCCTTGTTTGACCATTTATAAAGCAGTTATCTTCAGTTATGGCAAATGAAGCCATGGGTGGGCAGCCTTGGATGGAATTGGTAGTAATGACAGTGAACTCTAGCTAATAACCTGTGGCTGGCCACTCGTTCCCTTTCCCTTATTTCGCTCACCAACAATCTCTTGTAATTCATACAGAGTAATACGGAGGGCCGACTGAGTGATCCTTGGAGCTCATTACATGAACTTTTATTCTGGACTTTTGTCTCCCTGTTTTCAGCCCCTCTTCTCTCTCTTTACTCTAACCGAGGCTCAGCAGAAGTAAACTGGCTTTGTGCGGCCCCTTCTCAGGGTAGTCTTGACTTGATCATTCTGTCCACCACGCCTACATTTCACTTTTTGCCTTCTAGAAAGGTATCAGAATCTTTCTGTGGTTGATGACTTCCACAGTCTCTTGGCTTTGGTGTTAAGTTTGGTGTTTCTATCCTTTGATTAAGTATGGTTTCTTTTTTGTTGTTGTTTTTTAAAGATTTTATTTATTTATTTATTTATTTGAGAGACAGAGACCACAAGTAGGCAGAGAGAGAGAGAGAGAGAGAGAGAGAGAAGAGAAAGCAGGCTGCCCACTGAGCAGAGTGCCCACTGCTGGGCTGGATGCCAGGACCATGGGATCATGAGCCGAGCCGAAGGCTGAGGCTCCAACCCACTGAGCCACCCTGGCACCCCAAAATATGGTTTCACTTTTTTTTTTAAAGATTATGTTTATTTATTTGACAGATAGAGATCACACGTAGGCTGAGAGGCAGGCAGAGAGAGAGAGGAGGAAGCAGGCTCCCTGCTGAGCAGACAGCCCGATGTGGGGCTCGATCCTAGGACCTTGGGATCATGACCGGAGCCGAAGGCAGAGACTTTAACCCACTGAGCCACCCTGGTGCCCCTAAATATGGTTTCAAAAGAAATAGAAAGTAAGTATGTTTTTCTAGTCAGCCATCTTGAACTGAAAATACCTGTTGATTTTAGCATCTAACACTTCCATAGGGAAAAAAAAAAAAAAGAAAAAGAAAAAGAAAAACCCAACCTCAGCATTCACAGATATAACATTCAAGATTTCAACTTTTCTTGAGAAATCAGTAAAGACTTAGGATGTAGTAATTTCCTTTTTTTCCCCCAGATTTTTTTTACTTGTTTGACAGAGAGAGTGAGCACACGTGCGAATACATGAGCAGGATAGGGAGAGGGAGAAGCAGGCTCTCCGCTGAGCAAGGGCCCCAATATGGGACTTGATCCCAGGACCCTGGGATCATGACCTGAACTGAAGGCAGATGCCTTACGACTGAGCCACCCAGGCATTCGAAGATGTAGTAATTTCTAATGGGAAAATAATACTGATCTCAGGGGCGCCTGGGTGGCTCAGTGGCTTAAAGCCTCTGCTTTCAGCTCAGGTCATGATCCTAGGGTCCTGGGATCAAGCCCCGCATCAGGCTCTCTGCTCAGCAGGGAGCCTGCTTCCCTTCCTCTCTCTGCCTGCCTCTCTACCTACTTGTGATCTCTCTTTGTCAAATATTTATATAAAATCTTAAAAAACAAATAATACCTATCTCATGGAGTGGATTTGAGGCTTAAAGAAGATAATGAACATGAAAATGGTTTGTAAAGTTTCAAAGTTCTGTAAAAATGTTTTTTATTATTTTATATTTTGCTGTTTCACTTTGCCTAAAAGTTGTTTAGGACATTGCGTATGTGAGAAAATGCCTTCTAGGTTACTGTTTTGAAAAACAGACTATTTTTCAATAGCTCAATGGAAGTGACATTGTTTTTGAAGGTTAGGGGTGAAGACACAAATGTTCCTTGACACCTGTAGAACTATACTACTTTTGGCAAATAATTTACTCATGTATTCGCCTTATAGTTTTGTCGAGGGCCTACTTCCAGCTAGATGTGTTATATCAGGTGCTGGAAAACATGTTTTAAGTATTTTAGGCTTTGTGGGCCATGTGCAGTTTCTGTAGCCTCATCTCCTTCTTCAACCTTTTAAAATGTAAGAAACATTATTATCTCATACATCATACAAAAACAGGCTGAGAGCCTGATTTGACCTGTGGATCAGTATTTGCCAACCTCTGCTCTGTATCTTCACTGAGTAGAAGGTACATCTTTGGGTAATTCACATCTTTTTTTTTTTTTTTTTTAATGATTTTATTTATTTATATGAGAGAGAGTGGGAGGGGGCACAAGCAGGGGGACAGGGAGAGGCAGACTCCTTGCTGAGCAGGGCAGTTGCGGGGGCGGGGCGCGGGAGGGTTGGGGTGTAGGTGGGGGGTGGAGGCGGTTGGTGCGGGGAGGGCTCGCTCTGTCCCTGGACTCTGGATTCAAGACCTGATCAAAGGCAGATGCTTAACCAACTGAGGCACCCAGATGCCCCGGTAATTCACTTCTTTTCAACCAACATTTGGTCTTCCTGATCTTGTCTTCCCTCCCATTCAGCCTCTAATACAGCATCCAGGGAGCTTCTGTGAAAACATAGCTCAGATCATATCACTTAAATCCTGTCGCGGCTCGCTCAAGGCAAAAACAAAATCCTCAAAATGCCTCGACAGCCCTAGCAGTCTAGGCCTCCAGCTTCCTCTCTGAGTTCTTCCTTCTCCTCTCCACTTTGCTCATTCTGTCCTCCACATGCTGACATTCTTTCTGTTGCTTGACTACTCCAGGTACACTTTTGCCTCTGCTTTCCATCTGACAGTTGCCTCTGTTTGTAACATTCAGTCCCCAAATATGTACATTGCCTTCTCCCACATTCACCTTATATTGTTTCTTAAATTTCATCTTCCCCAGGAGCAACCAAATGCCTCATTTGGTTAGGCATCTGACTCTTTTAGCTCAGGTCGTGAATTCATGAGATCCGGCTCTAAGTCAGGCTCCTGCTCAGGGGTCTTCTCACCCCTCACCCCTCCTGTCTTGTATGCATTCTCCCTCAAATAAATAAACTCAATTAAAAAAAAAAACTTTAATTTTATTTTATCGTCCCCATAAAGTCTTCATTGATCACTTTATTTCAGACTGCAACCTCTTCCCATCAACTGACGATGTTCATCTCCCTTCCTTGCTTTCTAGTTCCCTTTAGCTCTTACCTGACATGCTAGTTATTTAATCCATTTATTTAATTCTTATTTATGTTTATATTTTACTTTCTGTATTTGTTTCTTTATTTTTAATGCCCCCGGCCCCCCGCTAGAGAGAGGGGGTTAATATATATGTTGTTCACTAATATATCCCCTGCACATACTGAAGAATAGTGCCTGAAATTTGGTAAAAGATAAATACTTCTTCTTGACTAAGTGAATAATCGTGTACATAAATCAATGAACAGATCTGCAGGGTTTCTGAATTGAGGACTGATGCTAAGAGGAAGGTGAATTGTTGGGACAAGGTACTGCGAGAAGCAGTATTTGTCGTTCTCTGACAACTAACCTAAAACATGGGTTTTTGTTAATTTAAGTAGTTTTAGTGGAAGCACTGGGAACTAGTTTGGGGACACACATCATCAAGATTTTTATAATGCATTCAGTAGAGTTATTTTTCAAGTGTGTACAAGTATCAATGAAAATATATGCATTCATAGATATACCTCTTTTACTTTAATACTTTATAAGAGCCCCACAAAGTAGGGATGGCAAGTATTAATATCTTTCTTTTATGACGCTTACTCTGCTCAAGGTTACATAATAATTTAGTTGTAAATGTCAAACTAGACTCAAAGTTTTTGAGTCTGGCCTCCCTAGAAGCCCATGACATTAATAAGACCTACAAAACATTCAGCATCCAGTGATGCCCACACTGCAGACTTACTTATGGGCCATCCATTTTAATGAAGAAGTGAGTTAGCTTATACAAGCAAAAGTATATTGTTTTGTCCTCTGCTGATATGAGTAGTGGAAAAAGTGCGCTCTAACGCCTTTAGGATGGTTTGAGACCATCATATCTGCATTATAGGCATGCCAGTGTTTAGCCAGGATGTCTTTCTCTGCTACTCAGAAGAATTCCCATAATACATAGTGATATGTATTGAAGCAGATAAGGTAACTTCGGGGTAATTAGAAGTCCTTCAGCATGATTGTTTGAGGAGCCTTGCCTGTAAAATGAAAATAGTTGGTTTGGACACTTACAACTCTGAAGAATTACATCGGACCTTAATTTTCACAGTAAATGAAATGAGCTTATTTTATTTCTGCCGCCTCCCATATAGCTTTCTCCGACCTCTGTTTTGTGCTTGGAAAACTTAGAAATTAAAAATCAAACATGAAAAAATGACAACATAAGTTGATGCCTGAGATAGTTTGTTAGCTTACATGAGCATCCAGAGTTAAATATAACCTAGTTCAAATGTTTATTGTAGTTCAGTATTATATATTGGGGTGGATCCTCCAAGGTGCCAGGAAGTGGGAATTCACTTATCCTGTTTGGAACTAGAGCCCATATATACCTTCAGTTACCAGTTCTGCCCTTTCAGTGGAAACATCTTCAGGTACCACTGTTTTCTGTGTGCCTGGTATAGATCTCATTTAGTTTTAAGAATTTTCCAGGTACTTCTTAATGCGCAGTGCTCCAATCCCAGCCTTGCCAAGGCCTGCACCAGCTACATAGAATGGAGCTTTTCTTTCTCTGTATTATTCAGAACCCAATAAAAGAATAATGGAGTGGGATGGCCAATAAACAGGGTTCTTGTCCCAGATGGACCATAAAATAATTGTGTCCCTTTGGGAACCTCTTAGTTATTTGGGGCCCCTTTTCTTTTCTTTATTTGGAAAGAGTTGTACTGGAGGATTCAAAATGGCATGTGCACTCTTTGAGTAATATTTTAGATGCTACCAGTATTCTAAACAAATGAAGGCAAGTACACATGAAGCTGTGCAACACGTTTTTAGAGCTGCCTCCGTTTTATAGATGAGATGACAGAGTACAGCGGAAGTGGGTGATTTAAACAGAGGCTCCAAAGTAGGTAGAACTAAACCACAAGTCTCCTTTTGTTTTGTTTTGTTTTGTTTTCCTGAAGCTCCTTTAGCCAAAACATGGGCTTCTGAATATCAATCTGTGAAGCATATTATCAGTATGTTTAAGGAAGGCTGTTCTTAAGGGAATTCCAATTAATGGCAGGGAGTTTTGAAATTCTTCCAAGGTCATCTGATCTTGTGAGATTTACAATTCTATTTTCACGTCAAGCAAGTCCGGTCAGTGCCAGGTAATCATCGAAAGTTCCAGTTGCTTCTCTGAACAGAAGTACGGAACCTCTTGAGGTTTTCTTTTTGCTCTCTTAGATCTATGCCAGATAAGACGTTTTTAGAGAGTAGGTTCAGCCTTCTTTGGTTCATGTAAGAAAGACATTCAGTGAGTCAGTGTGGGGGTTAGCCCCATCTTCTCAGAGTGGTAGTGAGCTCCTGATATAAGATAATTGTTATTAGACAAATTTCCTCAAATTAGAAAAGATTTCTCCCGATTTCTAATACCAAATACGTATTTTTACATTTTCCTATAATGTATAGGAAATGTATACATATATTTACTGTACGTACTGGGTATGATATATGCATATAATGTTATGCTATTCTGCCTAAAAAAGTCATGATGTTCTGATACACGCTACAACATGGATGAACCTTGAAAACATTATGCTAAGTGAAGTCAGTCAGTTACAAAAGGGCAAATATTATATGATTCTACCTAGCTGAGGTATTTAGAATAGGCAAATTCATGGAAGCAGGAAGTCAAATGGTGGTTTCTAGGACTTGCGCTGCGTGGGTATTGGGATGTTGTTCTTATGGGAATAGAGTTTCACTTTGGGATGATAAAAAAAGTTCTGGCGATGGATGGTGGTGATGGTTATAGGACATCGTGAATGCATTTTAATGCCACTGAAGTGTATATTTAAAATTTTCTGTTACGTGTATTTTGCCACCGTAAAAGACTAAATGTGTGATTGAAGCACAGTTTTCATGTACAACACAGAAAGCGTGATTCGTGAAAGAAAAGAAAATTGATGATGTGGACTTTATTAAATTTTAAAATGTCCATTCTGTGAAAGACAGTGTTCAAAGAATGGAAAGACAAGCACCTGGCTAGGAGAATATGTTTTCAAAACACATATCTAAAGAAAGATATGCATGCGGAATATTCAGAGAAGTGGTAAACTAACAACAAAAACAACGACCACAACAACTTCATAATAAGAAACTAAACTCCCCAAATCAGTTAAAATGAAAAGGCAATAGGAGTAGACATCTTAGTGGCTAGTATATAAAAAGGACAAATACGCGTCTATAAATTGCTCAGCAGGGGCGCCTGGGTGGCTCGGTAGGTTAAGCTGCTGTCTTCAGCTCAGGTCATGATCTCGGGGTCCTGGGATCGAGTCCCACATCCGGCTGTCTGCTCAGCAGGGAGCCTGCTTCTCTCTCTGTCTCTCTCTCTCTCTGCCTACTTGAGATCTCTGTCAAATAAATAAAATCTTTAAAAAAGAATTGCTACACATTGGGGAATTCTTGGAAAAGGATATGCACTGTGCATTAGAGAAAAACAAAACACCCGTGGGATACCCCACCCATTTAATAAAATGGCTTAAATACCAAAAACTGACAGTACTACTTGCTGGTAAGGATGTGAGACAACAGAGAATCCTATTCGTTGCTGATGGGATTTCAAAGAGCACAACCTCTTGAGAAGACCTCTTGCCAGAAAAAAAAATTAAAAATAAAAACAGTAAGTATCTTACCGTAATAAACAAATAAATAAAACAATAAGTATTTTACCAAAATAAGAAAAATTTAAATGTGCGATTGAAACGAAAGCAAAAAACATCAAGAAAAGAAGGCCTGGAAGGATGCTAGAGACCAAGACATTGAACCATTTCTTAGTAACTGAACAACTGCCAGCACTAAGATATCAGAACCAACAAATTGTGAACAAAAACTGAAAGCCAGATCCTCAGATAATTTAATCCTTGAGAAAAGACCATGGAACTAGAAGGCTGAGAGAACGCAGCAGAGCCATCACCAATTAACTCCAATAGACTTGATCACTGAACTAGCATTCTTGTCTTTGTAACTTGTAAGAAACTCTTTGTACGTTGTTTTAGGGAGAACATTTTAGGCAGAAGATGTTAAGATTACCATGGTTTGTACTTTCCTAATGACTTCTCATCGCCAAATCTGAATTCATCATCAGACACACTGGGTTCTGCCTCTGAATATCTTCTCATTTGTTTCCTGGTGTTAATATCAGGTCCTTAGTCTTTCTGGTAGGAGTTACTAATTCTGTTTTCTTCCCCCTTAAATGGGTCCTCGGCGTTTCTATGAAGGTAGTCTTGCAAAAAATGGGCGTATGGTCTGTCAGTTGAGTCATTATTCAGGGGCTTTCTGTTTACAGAGAGTCATGATGTGGCCCAGTTTATGTAATCCCTACTCCTGCTACTCCCCACTTGACTTTCCTGGGTTATGTGAAGAGTTTACCATATTGGATTGTCCTTCTCCTTCCACCAAGCAGTCCTTTCTCCCTGTTGTGCACCTGGAAAAAGCCACTGCCTTTTTCAAAACTCAATTTGCATATGATTTTTATTGTGCAGTCCTTTTAGTGTTGGGACCACACTCTCCTTTTGGCTACCATGGCACTTTGGCCTTCCTGGTGGTTGCGTTGGCTACAGTCGCGTGGGCTACACTGTCTTTTAATTGTGTTTTTTACACGTCTCTGTCTTCTCCTAGGCAACGTTCCTTGAGACCAGGGACTGACATTTTTGATCTGTCGATGTTGCCTTAGCATGTTACTTGGTGTATGGCGGCTAGCCATAACCACCAGATTTCAGGAAATGAAAAGGAGTTATGTACGTACTGCTTATTATCACTTGACAGATCAACCAGAAAAGAAATGTGAATGCTGCTGCTTGAAAGTTCACCTCTGGTAAATGGTGGTGGTACTGGACTCCACTTTGAATGTTTTTTCCCACTATTTTATACATTCCTACCTTATGCCTTCTGTTTATTTCTACGCGTGTCTTTATGACTAACCCAGGAAGAGCAGATGAAGGTGGAGCCAGGCCATGGGCCGTATTTGTTAGAATAGGATACAAATGATAGGGATTCTTGGTAAGAAAGTCCTGAAGCAATACAGGTCTATATTCTCCCTCTGAGTCATGTAGAGGGATCTGCTCGCAAAGAATTTTATCAGCAGCTAATCAGGATGTTTTTGAGCAAGGCTCCTGATTGGCTATTTTTTGTAGGAAGAGTAAATCAGGGTTAAAGTAGTTTGATATGTTTTACATTGTAAATGTGTGTTTTGTTTTGTTTTTAAATGCTGGGGTGGGAGTAGGGAGTACCAAATGTTCCTTCGCCACTCCTGATCGTTTCGTCATGTCAAGAGAGAGCTCCTTAGCTCATTTCAGCTCTGCTTCTTTATTTACTCTGCCCCTAAGGTGAGCAAATGGTGTCCATAGAAAGTTTAGGAAGAATTAACCGGTCATGCTCGCCTTGACTAATTCTGTTCTCTTCCTCGAGAATGCGAGTGGGTATCTTCTGTTTCTCACATCCCGAGTATTACTAGTTGGTAATCTGCCCAATTCTGGAGTTCAGTTATGGGGCCATTTAGCTTTCATTCAAACTGGGCTTCTCAAACCTGGGTTATCAATAAAAGTAAAAACATATTTCAGTCTCTTTCCTTTTTTACTTCCTACCCTACTCCAGACCTAGATGTAGTAAGGTTTTTGTACTTTATTAGGATATTTGAAAGATGTTAACATTTAGTGCATTACACGGGAACACTGAGAAATAAAAAGGAGCCAAAGTCTGCCAAGTAAAATGTCTATGTGGGGGCTGTCTTGGTACTGCCAGAGAAGATGGCTTTGTGCTGTGGTCTTTCTTAGGTGGTAGGACATTGTGACCTTTGAAACAGTTTGAACACATGGAGGTTAGGCCAGACAGTGTTGTGCAGTAAACCGCGAAGACCTGGGAAAGGTTTAATGCCAGCTGTGTGAGTTCCCTGTGGCTGTCATGAAAATGGCCACAGACGTGGTGGCTTGAACAACAGAAGGTCCCTCTCTCATGGTTCTGGAGGCCAAAAGTCTGCAATCAAGGTGTCAGTAGAGCTGTATAGATGTTCGAGGGCAGAATCCACTCTGTGCCTCTTTCAGCTTCTAAGGGTTGCTCTCTTCCTCGGCTTATGAGCACATCACTCAGTCTCTGACTTTGTCTATACATCACCTTCTCCTCTATGTGCCCACATCTTCCCTTTTTTCTGCCTCAAATCTCCCCCTGTCCTCCATGTGTAAGGATACTTGCTATTTATTTTATTGAGGGATCCCGCCACCTCAAAACTCTAACTTAATTATATCGACAAAGACCTTTTTCCAAATGTACTGAAAATCATAGATTGTAAGGGCAAGGATATGGACCTGGGGGGCCGTGTTTTAGGGGTTATTATTCAACCTGCTCAAGCAGACATAAGATACTTTGATTTTGGGCTGATGACTGTGTGGAGAGTGGTGGTTTCTGTAGTCACTTACACAAAGGTCTGGCTCAAAGCAAGGGGACCTCGGGGAGTTGCAGGTGGCTGAGCATCTGACTAGAGCAGAATCGGGAAGGAACAAAGGAGATGTTTACATGCACTGGACTTCAGGGTGCCCGGAAGTGTACATGTCAGGGAAGTCTCGGGCAGTTGCCCACCTTAGCTTACTTCGCAGGATGGCTTTCCAGAGTAGGCTTGTTTGAGACAAAGACTCGATTGTTAGGAGAAGTTTTATAGGTCTTGCCAGTATTGACATATATGGCTTGCCAGAGGCTCAAGTGACTCCATTTACCGTGTGGACCCGTTGAGTCGGGATTTGTCAAAGAGGTAGGACAAAGAAATGTTCTCTAAGAGGTGGCCTTCTACAGTCTAAGAGTTCATAGCAGGAGGCAGTGAAAATGGCCAGAGCCAGGCCACAGAGCAAGCACGGGCTTCTACTCCCTTTGTTCCTCTAGGTTCAGACTGTCCTCTCTGGGTGAAGAGGGCACATATTGGTTGACGGGACTAAGTCTAAATTAAGTAAGAAGGCACATAAGAAAGCATTTCAACATGTTTAGAAACTAAAATCGTCGAGTGGCTTCCTTTGACACATCGGGCGTTATCCCGCCGCTAATGAGGTCAGAGTGGGGGGAGAGGAGAGCGAAACACAGAGGGAAGAGGGGAGGGCAGTCACCTCATCCCTCCCGCCTCTGAACCGTATGTCCTCCTGGATTGTCACCCCTTCCAGTCAAAATGCAGATCTCAGGAGTCAGCACTAGCAGCCTGGCTACTTCCACATCCCAGCCCCTGCTACACAGAAAATTGTACAGACTTAATTCTGGCTGAACCCATCACCACTCACATAGGTGAATTCTTTCTCCACTGTTGAGACAAAAAGGCACATGAGCAAAGGCAGGTTAACAGGAACAAAGTTTTATAGCTAGAGAAGTCTATGTTCAGTTTGGGAAAGGTAAGGGTCCATTGAGGCAAGTAGGCATGGGGCAAAGGAACTTTTGCAGACAGCAGACAGCAGACGGCATCCTGCCGGTTGCAGGAGGAGGCAAAACTGGCTCAGAGCTTTGGTCAGCCAAGTTAACGCCAACCGTTGAGGATACATGCTGCTTTCTTCTATTCTGGAACTGTATCTGGAACTTCTCGAATCTGGTGTACTTCTTAACTGGGCTCAGGTGCCCCTCACCTTGCAAAAGGTACACCCACAAAGGGTGTTTCCTTCTGACTACTGAAAACAGGTTCAGTTTCAGTTGAAGGGGCTGAGCCCCCCTACAGCACAGCAAAGTCCATTTACTGTCACATAACAATGTGCAGGAACTTGGTAGGAACTTGGTATGTCCCTTTCCCAAAAGAAAGGAACTTGGTAGTTTCCTTGGAAGGCCTGGGCAGTTTATGAAGGTGACTCGGCTATGTCCAGGGCACAGGAACAGTAGGCCAGGACCCTCGGAACACATGGCTGGTTTCTCCAAAGTCAGAGGAGGACTCTGACTAGGGGCAGGCCTACGTGTTCGGAGGGTATGTTTCTAAAAGGTCTTGGCGCTACCCCCCATTGCACCATCAGTGCTGTGGTTGGGGGCGCTCCGTGTGGTCTGTGTGGATGGGGGACCCTTGGCGTTCCCGGTCACAGAAGATGTGGTGCTGATTCCCCTAGCACCACCTGTGTCAGTGCCAGGTAGCCTGCAAGTCTTCTGAGGGCGCTTGCTGATAGAAAGGGCCGCCATCATGGCTACGATGTCGTCTATAGAGTTTGCATCAGGTGGGGCAGAGTTATCCTGATGGAATGCAGGAAGGGCAGCTTGTCCAGTCTGGGCAGGTGTGCCACAGGTGCTTGGCGGAAGGAGGGAACAAGTAGTGGTGGGTTGAAGCACCGAGTTGAAGCACCGAGTTGGTGTTACAAGTAGACATGGTGGTGTTACAGGCTGGAGTTACAAGAGCGGTCGTGTGGCCAGGCGAGCCCCTTGTGCGTGAGCACTTCTGTGTCGTGGGCACACCAGAGGCTGCGATGGTGGGGCGAGCGTTGTCCTTTCGGTCAGGTGCGCTGCCCGTGCTTTCGGCAGGTCGGCCCCTAGGGCTCGGATTTCCTGGCGAAGCATGCACGTCGCTCGATGTCGAATTCCTCTTTTGTGAGGTGGTAGCCCTTACCCCTGGCTTTCGTTGTTTCGTCGAACAGTGGATGCCCTTGCGGGTAACGGGCACACTGCAGCCTCTGACGTTGGGAGCCGTGTTGTCGTGTCCCATAATCGGACCACCCCTGCTTTGGGCGGCTTGGCTTTTGGTGTTTGACTCCAAGCACAAGTTGGAAGTAGACGTGTTTCGCTTGCCCTTGGTCGTTGGTGTTCCACGTGGAGACGATTTTCTTTGTCTAGGTGTTCCTTGGGCACACTGAAGGGTACTGGGCCCACCAGCACCTCCAGCAGTGGAAACTGTACTGTGGTGTCCCACTACCGCCCCTCCCACATTTTGGACTGGTTGGACCCAGGTAACCGGGTTTAAGGTGACAGTACTTGCCCCTCCTCCGGCAGCAGCCTGAATGTTCTGAGAGAGGGCCGTTGTTGTCTGACCAACAGGAGGAGCGGAAGTGGTGCTGGGTGCCCTCTGCAGCCCTGCCCCAAGTTGGGATGTTCCGGGTACCTGTGAGCGAGCGGGGCCTGGCATAGACACACCAGACCCAAAGCTCTCACCGTCCATGGGGGCTGCAGGTCCTGTTGACATGTGGGGGCCTAGAGGGGCAAGTGTGAGCAGGGAGCCGCTGAGCCTGGCACTGTGTATCCCAGCGGCAACTGCACGGGCACTAGTGGTGGATATGGCACCGGGGAGAAGACCTGCCTTGCAACCAAAGGCCTTCGTTTTTTGACAGTGGTGCCAAATGCAGAGGCCTGCTTGCTTCCTGCCATCTCTGGATGGTGGGAGTAGAGAGGCGGTTGGGCCGGTGGCTTGTGTTGGGGCTACTGGCTTTCCCAGCGGGTAGGAATGGCCAGGCTAGTGCCGTTTTGGTTTCCCAGATCCGGGCCAAGAGGGGATTCGTGGGGCATAGTGGATAGGAATTGCTATGCGTGTCATGGCTGCCTTGCCAGGTAAACTGGTGGTGTGGCTGCTACTGGGTGGTGTGTTGTGGAATGCTAAGTGGTTTGCCCTGGACTTTGGCAGTGAACGAAAGACAATGGCCTGTGAGGGAGGTGAGGTATCCATGGGCTCAGGCGTAGAGCTGTAGTTTGCAGAGGTGCTGCCTACTGGAACGGTGGTGGTTCCAGAATTCGCCAGAAAGCCAGCGGGAATGCCAGCACTGGGAAGAACGGCTGTCTGCTGTTGCCCAGCACGTGTCCCCTGTGTGGGCTGAGGGGCGATGTTGGGGCAGGTGGCCATCAATTTTGATGGGATGGTAGAGGCCAGAGTGCTTCCAGGGCGCTTCAGCGTCCTGTTGCAACGGCCCTGGGATAATGAAGGAGAGCTCACCCCGGGGCCCCGGGGAGATCTGAACGTGATAGCTTGAGGAGCAGGAGTCGTGTCCATGTCAGTGACATCAGCGTTGGAAGTATGGCCAGATGTCCAGTTGGCTGATGCCTTTGTGGCTGATGCCGCCACAAAAATACCAGGACTCTTTGGGGAAGGGACTGGAAGAGGGGTGGGTGGGAAAAGAGGGGGCGGATCGACACACATAGGAGTTGGGGATTCTCCTTTGCAGGAGGGCAGCTGTGATGAGACGGTTGAGGTGTTACAAGGAGGAGCCGGGGGGTCGGAAGTAGGTGTTGTACCGATGATTGGTGGAAGAGGGTGTTCCTTCTGAAGTGGAATTTCCCCAGGGGGAGGAGAGCCAGTAGGAACAGCCAGAGTGGGAGAGTTTGCAGCTCCAGATGCTGTTCCCTGATCAGTAGTCTCTGTTGGGGAGGGTGGAGGGACAGATGGGATTGGGGGCCTGGCAGATTGGTCAGCCAAGTCGGTGGTAGGACCAGGGACCTGTGATGTGTGAATGGCCGGGGGCAGGGAGTCTGTAGTCTTGGAGGCAAGTAGGGGGGAGGAAGGGGCAGGTTGAGTGGCCCCGTCGTCTGCCAGGATCTCTGCTCCGCCCTCCAAGGTCTTCTTCCCCTGCCCCTCGGTATTGTCCAGAATGCCCAGGTTTCTGCCCAAAGCTATGCAAGGAAGCTTGGGAGGTGGGGGCAACTCTCCTCTGCCCCACTGGAATGGCATTGCTGATGGCAGAGGCACAGAAAGTGGCATGGGTATTTTCCTTTTGGGGGGCCTACTGGTGGCAGATACTGGTGGCAAGGGGTGCTCGGATGGCTTGCCTCGAGGCTTATGCGCCTCTGTGACCTTCCTCAAGAGGTCTGGTGTGCTCTGGCTAGGCCGATGGTTTTCAGCCACCACTTTCTGGGTTGATGTCTCCTGCAGCAAGGGGCAGCCTGGGGTTGGGTCGGAGAGCACTGCTACCTCTGGAGCAGGCTTCCGAAGAGGAGCAACGTCACCAGCTGGGCCCTCTGAAGTGACAGCAGGTCTTTCTGCTGGGGGCGAGGGGGAGCTCACCCGAGGTGTCTGAGTGTTTGCCCCCAAGCTGTCTCCTGAGGGACTGGGAGATGGGTCCCCAGGTGCAGGGCTGCCTTGGCGGGAACTGAGCAGTCCACCGGTCTCCAGGGGCCTGGATGTCAACAGTATATCCCCAGTGCTGTGGGGGGCCCTGTTCCCATCATCCGGCCCTCTGGTGTCTCCCAAATCATCCTTCCCTTCTCTGGGCACTTCTTGGACCTTCTCCCCCAACGGCTTTGGGCAGGAACGGGGGAGGTAACTGGATGGTTTCGGCTTCACAGCCTCGACTGTCTGCTGGGGTTGGGAAGGCAGGACAGTGAATTTCTGCCGGGGTGGAGGGATCCTCAGAGTTCTCGAGGGTCTGAACATGATGGAGGTACAAGCAGACCGTACAGGTGTTTTCGGAGGGTCCCTCCAGTTCACCGAGGGGAGGAGGCCCACAGGGGAACACACGGCCTGAGGGAGCGGATACCGTCTCTTTGGCTCCACATGAAAGCTAGCTGGTAAAGGCCTACGATCCCGGTGGAATGGCCTGTGCCCAGGGCAGTGGGAAGGTGTGGGAGCAGCCGGAGCAGCCGGAGCAGCCGGAGCAGCCGGGTGGTGCCGGACAGGATGGGAGGCTGAGCAGGCAGGAGAGACCAGCGGGCGACATCGGCCTGGCAGGGTTGGGCGGCGGGGCAGGGGACGAAACTTACTAAGCAGATTGCCCATGTAGCGCTTGCAGTGTGCCAAACGATCGCGAGACAAGAGTATGAAACTCGGAGAGCTCCTCCGGAGGTCCTAACTCTTCTCGAGGTCTAGCAGGCACTGAGCACCCCAGCCTGGTGCTTGTGATATATGCCTGGAGCACGTCACAGAGAAGGGAGGAGCAGGCCCAATGTTGGGAAGTGCGTATGCCAGAGGGCAAAGGAGGAGGCCTCAGAGCCCCGCCCACCAGCCTCCAGGGCCTGGAAGGCCCCGCCCACCAGCCTCCAGGGCCTGGGACTTCCTTCTGCCCTGGCTGAGTTGTTTGGACCCAATATGGCCGCCTCCGGGCAGCCATATTGTGGGGAGCTCTGTGGGACTGCTGCGGTCCTCCGCCCCAGCCGCCCTGAGTTGCCAGCCCTCCCCTGAGCCCGCCAAACAAGCGAGCACGGGAGCCCCCTAGCGCTGCGAGGGGTGGCCTGCTGCTCGAGGCAACTTCCCTGCTTCCCTGTGAGGCCTGGAGCCAGGCCACCAGAGTCACCTGGCAAGCCGCAGAGGTGGTTTCTGAGCCAGACTCCTAACCCTGACCTGACTAGATGCTGTCTGTATTCCGTGGGCTCCCTTTCCGGCAGGTAAGCTCGCTCTTTCTTTTTGGGAATTGGCAGGGGTCACACAGACGGTAGTGCCTTACTTAGTCGGCATTCGAACCCAGCCCAGCCCGAGTGATGCCAGAGCTCTTACTCTGGAGTGTGTGTGAGCGTTTTTTAAATTTTTATTTTTACTTTTTGTAGCTCTTAGGGTACTGAGAACGGTGCTGCTGTACTCACAGTGAGCACAGCCACTGCCCAATATGAAGTCTTCTTTTGTTCAAGGACCACACTGGATTCTGATCTCAGAAGACGGGAGTCACGGACCATCAGTTGCGAGCCTTGTACCATCCCACAGTCGTAATTCAGCCTTGCAGACCCTTCAGGTTTGCTCTTTGGTCTACTTTGAAGGATCCAGATAGGTAAGATGGTACTTGAAGATGTTATGTAAATATATAAAGATTATAGTCTAGATAAATTGTTATCCACCTGAACGGAATGCACCGGTGGATGATTCCATATAGATGAGAAGCTGGTTCATGTCTAGAAAGCAAATCCATCATTTATTCAAGTTAATAGCGGAGCAGTGTGATGGACTAAAGTCAGATCAATACAGTTTGGTCATTGGGAGTATGCCAGCCAGGTTCCCTCGACATCGTTGGCACATACATGTAATTCTAGACGTTCTTATGCACAAGAGGGGAGACCTACTCTTGGGAGTGTGGCAAGGGGAACGTGTATTACTGTCTAGGAGCTGGAAGCTTCCGCATGCTGAGAAAGATTTCAAAACAATCTTACCTTACGCATGGCTCTACCTAGTTTGAGTCTCTTTTCTTTGGCTTACTTCATTTTCTTTTTCAGATTTTATTTATTTACATGTCAGAGAGAGAGAGAGAGAGAGCGAGCGAGCACGCACAAGCAGGGGGAGCAGCAGGCAGGGGGAGAAGCAGCCTTGCACTGAGCAGAGAGCCCATGGCGGGGCTCCATCCCAGGACCTGGGGATTATGAGGTGAGCTGAAGGTAGACGCCTAACTGGCTGAGCCACCCAGGCAGCCCTTCAACTTACTTCACTGAAGTGTTTCTCTCTCATGGGGCTGATGTTGCACATTACGAATATGACATGCAAAAGTTTCAGAACCAAGAATCATACTGATCAGTTCAAAAAAATGTGTATACATTTTAAAGTTTTGTATATATTTTTATTTCTTGTATTTGAAATAGCTGTGGACATGATTCATATGCTACAGAATTAGTTTTAGAGCTCTGTTGGTGGAGCAAATGTGGACATCCGTCCTTACGAAACTTTGAGGTTGGTGGGACACAGGAGGTCGCACTCAGACGCACATTCTGCTTGCAGAAAAGGACAAATATTATAAGGCCTTTCTAAACTCTCTAGGAGGAGAAATGATTTACAGCTATGTCATTTAGCCATAATTCCTTGATATCATTTGAGGAGAGTTCAGTAGGGAACAATTTCTTGATTTTCTTTTTTTTCTTTTTTTTTTTGAACAGAAATAGCAAGTTTGTAGAAATTTTGGGCAAAGATTTCTTAGAGGAACTCTGAAAAAGGTGGTCACATGTGACATATCTGAAAACAATAAATTACAGTCATATGATTTCTATCTCTTTTTTTTCCCAAAGGAGGAAGAATTAAACATGATGAGTGTTAGGACTTCAGGACCGTAAAAGGAAATTTGGATAAGGATATCCAAATATCTACCTCTTCTTTTTTCTTGTCAAATGGGAATGGGGACCGTGTGCTTTTTTCAAAATACAGACCATTCTCTTACTTGTCCTCGTAAGATGAAATAATTTAGTTGGGAAGTCGTTGTTCTTAGATAATATATGGCTTGGCAGATGCAGACAGGTTGAGATAGAGTTTGTCAAGGTAAAAAATTTTAAAATTGATTGATTTAGTCATGAATGAAAATATTTTAACAATAACAGCTATTTATAAAGTTGCCAGAAAGACTACTCCTCCTTGACCATTTATAAAGCAGTTATCTTCAGTTACGGCAAATGAAGCCATGGGTGGGCAGCCTTGGATGGAATTGGTAGTAATGACAGTGAACTCTAGCTAATAACCTGTGGCTGGCCACTCGTTCCCTTTCCCTTATTTCGCTCACCAACAATCTCTTGCAATTCATACAGAGTAATACGGAGGGCCGACTGAGTGATCCTTGGAGCTCATTACATGAACTTTTATTCTGGACTTTTGTCTCCTTGTTTTCAGCCCCTCTTCTCTCTCTTTACTCTAACCGAGGCTCAGCAGAAGTAAACTGGCTTTGTGCGGCCCCTTCTCAGGGTAGTCTTGACTTGATCATTCTGTCCACCACGCCTACATTTCACTTTTTGCCTTCTAGAAAGGTATCAGAATCATTCTGTGGTTGATGACTTCCACAGTCTCTTGGCTTTGGTGTTAAGTTTGGTGTTTATATCCTTTGATTAAGTATCGTTTCCTTTTTTTTTTTTTAAAGATTTTATTTATTTATTTATTTGAGAGGCAGAGACCACAAGTAGGCAGAGAAGCAGGCTGAGAGAGAGAAGAGGAAGCAGGCTCCCCACTGAATAGGGAGCCCACTGTTGGGCTCCATCCCAAGACCATGGGATCATGAGCTGAATCGAAGGCATAGACCCCAATCCACTGAGCCACAAATGCACCCCTGAAAGACATTTTTAAGATAATGAACGGAAAGCCATGGACTGGTACAAAACCTTTTCAAATCATATATCTGAAGATATTGTTGTCTAGAACAGCAAGAACTCGTAAAACTCAGTATAGAGAGGTTTTAAAAGCTAGAAAGATGGGTAAAAATATTTGAAAAGAGTTTTCTCCGAAGAGACATGCATCAAATGCAAATAAGCACAGGAAGTTTCTCTGTGTCATCATTCATTAACTGAGTGGAAATTAAAAGCACTTTGTACCTGTTCAGTAGCTAAAATTAAAAAGTCTTTGGTTTTTGGGTGGTTCAGTCAGTTAAGCATCTGCCTTTGGTTTGCGTCATGATCCCAGGGTCCTGGGATTGAGCTCCACAGCAGGATCCCTGCTCCATAGGCAGCTTGCTTCTCTCTCTCTCCTCTGCCCCACTCATTGCTTGTGCTACTTTCCTTCTCATTGTCTGAAATTAAAAAAAAAAAAAGTCTGACTACACCAGGTGTTGGTGAGTAAGCATAGAAAATGGAACTCTTATACACTGCTGGGGGTAGGAAAATGGTACAATCAGTTCAGAAAACTGTGGTAGTTTCTTTAGAAGTTAAACATGCACCTAGCACATGACCCAGCCCTTCAACTCCTAGCTATTAATCGGTAAAAATTAAAGTATGTGTTCATATGAAGACTTGTACATGAGTGTTCTTAACAACCTTATTTTTATTAGCTAGATACTATACCACCTCAAGCATCCATCAACAGATGAATGAACATGTATACTGTGGCACTCATACAATTGGAAACTACTCAGCAAAACAAAGAGTGTATACATACAAAAATAGGGATTAGACACAAAATAATTACACTGAGTGAAAGAAACCAAAGATTCCACATTGCAGGAATCAATTTCCATAAATTTCTAGAAAATGCCACTATATCTATAATGATAGAAAGCAAAGCAGATCACTGGTCACCTGGTGATTGGGAAAAGCAGGATGGAGAAAAGTGGAAGGCAGTTATGAATGGGCACAAAGAAACTTTTTTGTGGGTAAATGGGTATGTCCTTTTTTTTTATTGTATGATTGTTTCATCATATGTGCATATTTTGGAACCTTATTAAATTGTGTACTTTAGGGCACCTGTGTGTCTCAGTCAGTTAAGCATCTGCCTTCAGCTCAGGTCATGATTCCAGAGTCCTGGGATCAAGTCCTTTGCTCAGCAGTGGACATGCTTCTTCCTCTTTCTCTGCTGCTCCCCCTGCTTGTGCTCTCTCTCTTGTCCCCTCTTTTTGTTCAGTGTATTGGGTGTCAATTATATTTTTATAAAGTCATTATAAAATTAAGAACAAAAGTTTCTCTTAAGAAAAACAGACCAAAGAACAGAAAAGTCGGTGTCTATCAGCTGAATTTTTGTGTACTTTATTTCCTTTAAAATACATACATTGTAATTCTTGTGAGAATTGAGATTCTTAATAAAAGGTAATAAAGTAGTATTCATTGATAACACAGCAGTAGTTTTTGATACCCTCTTGCAATGTGTTACAGAAAAGGAGAAAATGAAATTTACCCCACATCCACCAGAACACCAGTGGCTTCTTTGCACTGGAGGAACAGAACTCTTGAAGACGCATGTCCCTGTCTCAGGTGGCAAAGATGCCCAGTGGCAAAGATTCCCCCCTTCCACTCTTCCACAGTGGTAGCATCTGGTAATGAATGATTTGTCTGTGGCTGCTGGTGACTGTGGCAAGTCATCATGAAGCTTCATGCATGTAGCTTCATGCATGTGGAGACTGCGTAAACCTAGCTGGGGCAGGAACGGTAGAAAACTAGAAGTTCCCCCATGGAAATCGAGTTGTTGGTGTCAACTTTGGTAAACATGGCTTACGCACAAATTATCATTTTTCAAAGCTAAATGCAATTCTGATGATTGTAGGATACAAATGCTTAATTGAGCCCTGAATTATTGCCATCAAATTTCTTGGATTTAGGAAACTTTTCTGGATTGATTACAGACAAATTGTTAAGCACTAGCATAAGGCCATTGTGCATAATAAGCTCCCACATCTCCAGGGAATTTCTCTTAATTTGTTATGTTTAATTGATATTTCCAGTGATTCCAAAAAGAGAGATACATAAAAGTGCCCTCATTCTCAAATAATTAGGAGATTATAAACTATACTGGTAATCCTAAACCTCGTATTTGAAATGCTTCCAGATTTAAGCCTTTTGAAGTGCTGTGTTTTCTCAACTGCTTTTTTAAAAAAAAAAGTATTATTATTTAATATTCTCTGAATCACAACTCTCCTAAGGGGATGAATATGCCAAAACAGATAAGAACATCTATTTTCAAAGGGCTTTCTATTTCAAGTTTAATAGGCTCCCAAAGTTTATATAACAGAGTCCCAAGCTGTTGCAAAGGTTTGACAAGCGTGTTTCTCAGCAGTTCTGGGATTTATGTTAGGTGGCTTTTAGTGAAGATAAAGCAAAGAAAATGCACTGAATTCCTAAGTAACCAGTGATGCAGCTTCTTATTAATATTCTTAGTGGTAGTAAATGCTTCTTCTCACTATTATGCCTTAGCATTCTTCATGTTTTTTTCTTGCTCCAGAGACTCCTTCACCATCTTAAAGACACAAGTTTGTGTTGAATCATTAGAATCTGGATGATCACTTTTCCCTTTTTTGACGCCTCCATACTGCTCGACTCACTTTGGCATATTTAAGTTTTGTTAATTTGGTAATATCAGACTGCATAGGGAAGGGTATGTGATTCAGCTGAAGATAACTGTGTGTGCAGTAAGGTGAGGCTGCTTAGGTACCTGCGCCCAACCATTTTATATATTTTCATTGGTAGCTCTTCAGAGCTTGGATAATACGGTTAAACTTTTACTGAGTAGGATCCCCTGGTTGCTTAAATCATTCACGTGATAATCCTGATTCTCATAGGTAGAGAGAGAGTTGTTATGGGTCCAACACCTGCTCAGTGAGGGCTTCAGAGCTCTCCTGCAGGAAGCCAGTGTTGAGCAGATCCCTGGAGAATCACAGAGATTCACGGCAAGTGATCAGTGGTGGCAGGGAGCATTATGGCTGCAAAGTATCCCATCCTGGATGAAGAATGCCTTAATAGTCGGTGACAGACATCAATTATCCTACCTTCCTCCTTCATGTGTTAGTAAACACATGAGTTAAGTGATTTTTTTTTTTCGTGTGCATGGATGGGCTCGCAATCCTCCAGAACTCTCCTTCCTCAAAAGAGTGATATATTGCAGTGTTCTTGTCTCATAGAGGATTATATTTTAGAGGGGAAAGTGAAAGAAGTAGTTCACATAAACTCTGCAGCTAAGGCTATAAAATATAGGTAAGCAGGATGCTTCTTTAGGGAATGTTTTTTTTTTAAACTGTCTCAAGACATATGAGCCCTTTACTCCCCCAATTTGAATTATTTTTAGGTGAATGTCAAATTGTATGGTATCTTACAGATTGCATTTTTTAAATTACCTACACTCCCCCCTCCTGGATTGATACATTTTCCAGAGCCCCCAAATTCTTGTTGTGTTCCTAATAACCCCCATCCAACAATAGCTACCTCCAAAGTCCTCTGAACAGGAAAGTTCTGGGGATATGTTGTTTTGGCTTCTTTCTTGATTATTAACGTTGTTGCTTTATAATAGCCTACTAATTCGCAGGGAGGAACCTAGACTAGTAGAGAACCTGATTACCTGGCTTCTTAGATGGGTGAATTGTTTTACTATCTTTGAAATTTAGTTTCCTTGTCCGTTATATGGGAATAAGAACATCCGGCCTGCCTACCATGTATGGTTATTTTGAAGGTCAGGTGAAACAATGCACTTACAAATATTTTGAAGATTGTTATACTCTGTAGGAACACACAATATCATTACTATTCCTTCACTCAATTACTGTTACTGTTACCACTCTGTTAATAGCAACCCTGGTTGAGGGGCTGCTCCAAAACTCTACCCATTGTATTTAGTGAATCTGACTTGCTTTGCACAGGTAATATTACATTTTATGTCTTAGTTTTCATCTAGGAGCTAGTTTCCACTAGAATTTTTTATTTTATAGCTAATTATGGAATAAGACCTGATTAGAGAACAAAAAGAGAAAATAGTATTTAAGTTGAAGGAAAAAAGAGAAACAAAATAAAAAAGTGCCTAAATTGTACAGTCCTGCTGGAACAATTATCTGTTTTTATTGTCTGTTTATTTCAGACAATGGTCCTGTATGAGATTAAGCCATTTAACATACTTACTGTAATTTTGACACTCAAAGGAATTGACTCAGCCTCTGTTCATTTGAGGAAGATAAAATGCACACTGGGCGGAACCCTTTGTGAGGCTCTATCTGTGAAAATCATAACATTGCTCAAACCCCATGTACACTCAAAATCTCTGAAACACGTTTTGTTAGAAGTAAATAGATTCCTGGCAGTTCTGTGCCTGAAATTTCTGAGCAGCTTGACACTCCCGTTTATCCCTGGAGGGCATTATTATTCAATCTATTATACAAAAAAATGCAGAGATAATAAGTGTGTCTATATAGTATGCATGCTGAGTAATAACCAAGAGGAATGGAATATTTTCACAGGCTGCTAATGGGGAAGCTTTGCTTCCTCATAGTTCCACACTAGCCACACCTGTGGGCTCTTTGCTGCCCTGCCACCACAGCATCATCTATACCTTTGTTTTCCCTGTCACAGATAAATAAAAAAGAGAGCTAGGCCTCAGCGGGTGGATTTTCATCCAGACAGACCCAAAGCTGATGATCAAGTAGGTCTACAACACCTGAGTTCAAATAGGACAGGTTAGCTGAGGAGCAGGCAAGGGAAGAGGTCACTAGCTCAGGGTCAAACTGCTCTCAGGGTCTGAAGTCAACTGAGACCACAGCTAGGCCTGCTGGAGGCCACTGCTCAGCCATGATAAGGAATAAAGACCTTCCTTTAAGAATCAGTTAATGGTTTGTCCCAGTGAAAAGCTGTGATTCAAAGCTCTGGGCATCACTGCTCACCTGCTATCTGTGACTAATATAGTGGATGGGGCTCAATGGGCCATTTCCTTTTACATTGTTGAGCAATAACATGATGTAAGGATCTGTTGTTTTTCTTGAAAAATTTAAAAAAATGCCTATTTCACAAGGAGTATTTGGCTTTACAGAAAATGAGGTATTGCTGACTCTGTATCATGAGTTGCTTGAGAATCAAGGAGTAAGAATATTCACTTATATGAGAGGCTGACATCTGCAAACAGCCTCCCCCACTCCTCCCCGCCCCATCCCAAAATGTACCACCTCCCGGTCAGTCCAAAGCTCTACTGGCACTCTCATACAGGAGGTTTTTCATTACCCAATCCAACACCCCATTCAATTATTAAAGAATGCCCTGTTATATTTATTACAGAGGTAGCTGATATTGCTGCCAGTTGTCGATTTTTGGTTTCCTGTGGTTGATTTTCATGCATGAGGAACACACAGCTGCTGGGTGGGTGCCAGCGCTCCCATCAATCTCTCCAGGCTGCCTCGACCTCAGGATATGTAAGAGTAGTGGATAAATTGGAAGATCAATGACTTGTCCCTCCTGCCGCACCAGCTGCTATTGAGAAATTAATATGAGGATCACTATAAATAATAGATAAAAGATGATATGGCTTACAGTGTAAAATATTAAGGCTGGACACAATGTGCCAGAGGAATCTAAACCAAAAGCTAAGCAAATTAACCCTGTAAGGGCCTTCTGGAAACCTGTTGGAGAAAGAAAAATCATGCTCTAATGTGATAAGGATCTCTTACTAGATAAAGAGAGCCCAGAACACTAATGAAGTAGTATTCCTTCTCTTTTCTGTGTCTGGAGTTTTAGGACTGGAAGAGATTGCAGAGATCATTTACCCCAGATATCTCATTTTTCATGAGGAATTGGAAGACCAGAGAGCTAAGTGATTTGCTTGCCTATTTGCAGCTAGCTGGTGACAGGGTTGCTCATGGACCCCAGTTCCATCCTTTTTTATCAAGCAATCTCCTATCAGGATGACTCTTAATAAAATCCTCATTTTGTGCTCTCTTGGGCTCTTTTAGAAGAGCACTAATTTGTAATCATGCCAGAAGCAGTAAAAAATGATAATATTTCCTAATATGCACTCAAGACCAAAGATCTACATGCAGCATGATAATAATGTTTGACAGATGTCATTTACAGAGCACCTTTGATTCTGAGGACATTATCCATGTTCCTACTGAGGGTGATGAAATGGAACAGACCATCAGACTCCAAACTGTATGCAGAGCCCAAGAAAGAGTTCGGTGAAGAACAGGAAAAGTGTTGGTTGTACCAGGAGAATACTGGTTGTGGAGGAAATGGAGGCCCTAAGGGGAGCATCTTGTCCATAACATGGGAGCTGAAGTTGAAGAGTCCTGGATTAGTGTCGTTTCAGGCTAAAAGTCTAAATTCCACCGTTGGCACCATGGGTGTGTGTTAATCTGGATGGCTCCACCCCAGAGTGACTCCGAACCCTGGGGTTACAGTTTTAAGTTCCGCTCTGCCCCTGCTGGCAGCCCATGACCCGAGAAACGGGACATTTCTCAGTTCTGTGTGTACCTTAATTTGAAGTTCCTTCTGGCTGCTTCTCAGGACAACTACATCGGATTTAGATTCCTTAAAATGCAGTTATGAATCTGTTGGCCTTGACCCTGGGTTCTACCCACGAATTCATTTGTACTTGGCAGAGAGCATTTAATTTCTCATCTCCTATGTCACTGAAGCCTCTCTTTAGAGCCTCTCCTCACTCTCACCTGTTAATAATCAGAAGTCAGCTACATGAAACATTCAGTTCAGGCTCCATAGCTTTTGAAGACAAATGTGCTTTAAAAAAGAATAGTGGGGGGACGCCTGGGTGGCTCAGTTGGTTAGGCAGCTGCCTTCGGCTCAGATCATGATCCCAGCGTCCTGGGATCGAGTCCCGCATCTGGCTTCTTGCTCTGCGGGGAGCCTGCTTCTCCCTCTGACTCTGCCTGCCACTCTGTCTGCCTGTGCTCGCTCTCACTCGCTCTCTCTCTGACAAATAAATAAAAATCTTTAAAAAAAAAAAAGAATAGTGGGATGCTGATTTATTTAAAGCCAAGTCACCTACTGAGTGACAAAGGCTGATTCTCTCTTTAGCAGGTTAAAAAGAATCCCCAGTCCAAAACTCTTGCTTTTAAATACAAAAAACAAAAATAAATAAACAAAACAAAACTGCTGTCAGTGCTGTTTCTTAAGGGCCAAAAAGTACTCATTACAAAAAGAGAAAAAAAAAAATTGGAGCTCAATGCCAGCTTTCCCTGAAGTACTTGCCTCAGTTGAGAAATGATTATGAAGATCACTATAAATAAAAAATTAAAGATGATGTGACTTTTGGAATAAAATATGAAGCAGTCACAATATGATGTATCAAGTTTAACCAAATTAACCCCCTGGGATAAACAGGGGCTTGGTTTTTTGTTGCATTTGAAAAATGAACTAGTTTAAAAAAAAAAAAAAAAAAAAGCTTATATATGAAGGGAGTCATCCAGGGGCTCAAAAAGGAGAATTCAGTTTCTTTCCTTTTAGGTAGTCTTATCTTAGACACCTGCACAAGATTTGGAAAATGCTTTCCCTTGGGCAACAACAACAAAAAAGAGCAATCACTCAGCATTCTGCAAAGATGCACCAACTGATCTCATTGGTTGATGCGGTAACTGGAAGCTATGTTTAGGGAATGGAGTTATTTTGTGCATTTTAATCCACAAGCTTTGCTCAGGAAATATGCTCTCCATTAGGATGCACACAAATCATTTTTCTAATATACCATTCATTAGATTAATGTTAGTATTAGACCTTCGTAGAGTATATATGTGTCTTGGGCATTTTTCCAGAAATGTATTATGTAACATGGATTTCCAATTCATAATTGCAAAGGTTTCAAAACCTGGGCTTCAGAGGAGACTTCGGAAATAGGCTAGCTGCAATGCATTTTTCACCCCTGTGTCTAACTAGTCTCCCCAAATTGTGTGTCTTTTCCAGGAAATGAGATCAAAATAAAAATAAAATCTTGGTCCCGGTGAAGCAATTATTTTGATCTGTTGAGACAGATAGCCAGAGTTTTTGCCTAAGTCTGTTGGGTATAGACTCCTTTTCCTGCAGGCTCTGACCTTTTCTCTAACCCTGAAAGAATGTAGATGGGTTGGGTGACTCACATTCACTTTTGGAGCAATGAGCTGAATTATTTAGCATAAGCAATGGGAAGAGTGGAGGAGTAAGTGGGGAGAAATAATTTTAAGTTATATCTTTAGCTGGAGGAAAATTGGCCTACCTACACAAGAGTAAATATGGCATATGCAATGATTCAAATACTCAAAGATGTCTGTTTTAGCAATAAAGACTAGATCTGGACACAATCCCTGGCATAGTCAGACATACACCTGCACGTTCACTGTATCAAAAGAACCACAGAAGTGTGTTGAAAACTGCTTAAGTGAGAGACATAAACACAACTACAGATGAACGGACAGGAATTTAAGACTTTAAATGCTGGTCTGCTGGCAAAGCAGCAGGGTAAGCTCCAGCCAATTTTCAATTGTGAGACACTAGGTTCATATTGCAGACATGCTAGAATGTTTGTTCTTCCCCGCCCAATCTTTTAGGGAGGATATTAAACACCCCTGTTAAATGTCTGCAAGTGATTGCCAAAGTGAAGCTTTTGAAAATGATGGCTGTGATCTTTAATAAGGTTGTGCCCTTGTCAAGAGTCTCAGAATTTCCAATGTAATTTCAAATCAACAATTTTTTTTTTTTGGATGATATACATGTCTGACTCACTGCAAGAAATATCCACATATAGTTGAAGTTAGGGACCAGCTGGTAGAAATTTATATGGTTATCTCCTGACCTAACCTTTTAGCTTCTTTTTGTTCCTTGGTTGTGGTTTAGCTAGATCTTGCCTCAGGGGCTTTGCTCCTGCCATTTTCGTTTTTCTGGATTATTTCCAGAAACTTTTCCGTAAGTGGCTCCATTCTGTTCCTTGGCACTCATTCCTTAAAAATATTTTTGTCTTGATTATCCTAGTAGCCTAACTTAGTCACAATTTATCATTCTACTTTATTTATTTCCTTCACAGCACTTACTAATTTTTCAAGAACAGTAATGGAATAATAAAAAATAACATTTATCTTTTTTTTGTCTGTTTGCAGTTGGATGAGCTTCTTCCCAAAGAATGCAAGCTCCACAATGGCTGAAATTGTGTTACCTTTCTTATTCCTGTTCTACACCAGCCTTGGAACAGTGTCTGATGTAGTCAGACATCAAGGTTTGTTGATTGAGTGTGTAAAGAATGTTATGAGTATATGAATGGACTTGGAATTATTTGAGGTCACTCTTAATGATGGGTAGGGTTAGTGATTAAATTACACCTTAGGCCTTAGAGCTAGAAGTGATCTTATTGATTCTCATAGTTGGGACAAAATTCTCCCTTCTATAGCATCTCTGACAGACGATCAACCAGTCTGTGCTTGAACAACTGTATTTGAAAGACATAACTATGACATTGTCTTCTTCAGCTTCAGACAGATTGCAGCCTTCTATGGCAGTTTGTTCCTCATTATACAGCTATAATTAGGAGCAAACTCTTTGACTTATCCAGAAATCTTCTCTCAGTCCTCTCACCTTTTGCTCCTTCTTCTCATTCCTAGGGAACAGACAGGACAATGCTTCCCCTGAATTATAGCCTTTCGGTGTGTATGGCTCCTTATAAAAAAAAATTAATGCTGTGGCAAAATTCACCTTGATTGTCTCCCATTTATTCCCACATTTCTTGTTAGTATTTAGAGACCATTTGTCTTAGTAGTCCGCCTTATATTTGAGGGAGTAGAGAAATAAAAGAAATCTAAGGGTTATGCTGGAAGCAGTCAGACATATTTTAACTTCTCTTTTATGTACTCAGTGTTAGTGCTATGGGGAATTGAGCGGTGTAGTCACAAAATTATTGGCGTTGCTTGAAAAATCTATTCATAGTGAAAGATAATGGTATCCTGGGAAGCTCTGCCTGATGGGGAAGGTGTCAGCCACATCTTAGGGTTCTGAGTATTTCTCAAACGGTTGTGATAGAAAACATCTCTTTGTCTTCTTTTTTGGGGTGTTCAACTAGTCAACAAAAAGCATACCTCATATTCCTAAAATATTGATGCCTTAGTTGACACTCTTTTGGGTCTTAAAAGACCAACATATGTGCCTGATAGTGTAGAGTTACACAGAGCCTGAATATTTGGGTCCCACCGAAAGCCGTTGTGGCATGTCTCTTCACCAATATGTATGAATGGGAGAAAATAAAAATCCTGGCTTGTGGATCAAGGTAAGCCAAAATTCCTTTCATTTTCGCTGTGACAAACAGAGCAGAGGTATAAGATATCTGAAAACAGCCTCGCAGGTTTTGATAGAAATCTTAAGTGGGATGTAGAGAACATATGACAAAAATAACAGCAAGTAAGTACTCCTAGGAAACTTTTTCAAGAAGAGTCAACACAATAATAATTATAGAAATGACAATAAGAAGATCAGTCTTAACAGCTTTAGAATGGCACCTAGTTTGTTTGTTTTTTTTAAGATTTTATTTATCAGAGAGAGAGATGGGGAGAGAGTGAGCACAGGCAGACAGAATGGCAGGCAGAGGGAGAAGCAGGCTCCCTGCTGAGCAAGGAGCCGATGTGGGACTCGATCCCAGGATGCTGGGATCATGACCTGAGCCGAAGGCAGCTGCTTAACCAACTGAGCCGCCCAGGCGTCTCAGAATGGCACCTAGTTCTAAGCATGCCTAACACATTAACATGTGTTAATTCCATGCCACAGCACTAAAAGAGAGGTGCAGTTATTACCTTGTTTTTCAAATGAGGAAATGAGACACAGAAGTTAAGTAACAGTACTGAGGTCCCACCACTAAGGAAGTGGTGGAGTTGAGAAAAAGACCCAGGCAAAACAATTTCAGAACTCTTGTTCTGAACCAGTAGGTTATATACCCTAGGTAATATTTATACATTTTGAAATCACTTTACAGGTACTCTTTTGACCTATGACGTGCACAGGGAATACCCAGGGAAATAGGCATTGTAATTGTCTTGCTTTTCTTTAACAACAGGCTGTTAACTTTCTGAAATTGAATAGTCTTCCCAACTTCTTAAAAATTCAACCTACAATTTGAAAATGAAGGGCTAACGAAATAAATGTATAGGAAATTCAGTTCTAGAGAACAAATGAAAGAATATAGCCATATAAAAAAGGGAGACAAAGCAGAAACCAGACCCCTAAACTCTATGATGAAGCCCACATTCTTAGGTAAAGAGGTATGTAGTACTTCCTTAATACCATGTTCACAGAAGCCAAGAGTCTCCCCTTGATCACAATTCACTATCTGATCTGACCAGGGTCATCTCCCTCTTGGAATCTCTAAGTTTCTATAAAATGATGAAGCTGGAACAAGGTTAGCTCCTATAACCCAGCTCTTAACAATCTGTGCATCTGTTTAGTAGATTCTGAATTTCTCTATCATGACAGATTATTTTGTTCTTAACTATTCCTCTTTTCCTGATTTTTTGGTAATTTTTAATTCATAGCAAGGGAAAAGAAAAAAAAAAAAAAACACCAAGCTGAAAGTTACCAACACACTAACTCTAACTTTCCATCCTCATTTCACTGCTAGTTCAGCAGAACACCCGTAGAATTCTGATGCAGACTGTGAAAACACATTGTAAGAGTTCCAGAGTCTTTTCCACATGTAGTTGTCCTCTGTTTTCCACCAGCACTATCATGGACTGTCATCTGCACATCCATTGAAAGGAAATTAAGTAATAGAATATCAGGGCTCTTGGAGGAAGAAATCCTTGAACTGATCCTTACTGTGTGAAACTTCAGCATTAAAGGTTAAACCTTAAAGGCAATGCATTCCTGTGAATAGAGGGAGAACATGACATGAATAATATACAATGCTAACATTAACTATACACACACATATGGTTTTGAAATTATTTAGAGATATTATTTGGGTTAATTTTGGAAGCAATAAGAGTATTATTTTTTTTTCCCTCAGAACCTTATTCTCTAAAAGACCTACTCAGATGCACATATATATCCCTGCTGGGCTCTTATATATTCAATTGATTTTTCAAGTCATTTTTCTATATATTTCCTCATATATTTATTCTAGTATTATTCCTTCTTGGACAGAAGTTTTTCTCTATAGAAATAACTTGTGTCATGACCTCAAAGTACTCAGGCTTCTTTTTGGCATCTGGTGGCATCTGGTGGGGAAGGTGACCAGTTGTACAGCAGAAGAATTAAAAGGTGAACCTAAAAGTGAGACTTAGGTCTTAATTCCAATGGAAAAAGAGAAGGATCGCGGTGAAAATCATTGGAATAAAGGACCTCTCCGAAAAAATCAGTTTTAGGATAATTCATCGGTTAGTGTTTACCCTCAGTTTACCAGTGATTTGAGTTCATAAAGTACCCTGAGTAACTGTATCCTCTGTCATAGGATCTATGTAACCATAGCTTTATCTTCCTGAAATTAGTTGGTGATAAAATATGCATAGAGAATGGGAATCATGAATCCATGTCTCCCCCAAATTGAAGGCACTCATTAGACAGGTTTAACCCAGACTGTAACCCAAACTCATTAGAGTACTGGTTTATTCATATTATACCAACTGAGGCTGTACCCCACCATTCTTATCTGTTAAAGGAGATAGCGTGGTTGACTTTGAGTAGAAAAATATCAGCATACTGACAAAGTACTTTCAAACTATTTGAACATAGTTCAGTGTTTGCCCACCAAAAGCAAATCAACTCATTTAACCTTGTAGGGAACAATGTTCTCACTTTTCATTGTCGCTAAAGGAATTTTAACATTTGGTGGATATATCACCCATAGAATGCCATTCTTACACTTATTCATAACAGGACCTGTTTTTTTTTAAAATGCAGACTCATATAATAAGCCTCAAAATAAATACCCAGTGCTTTTAGGAGTCACATGGTTTAGTTTTCTCAGATGTGGACTCAGACTTGCATCCCAAGCATTATGATCTGGGCTTGTCAAATTATTTCCTTGGAACCAATAAAAAATTGTTATCTGAATTTAAAGGCCAATTAAATAAATGTGATGATGATTGATAAAGTTGACTAGCATAGTAGCTTAGTGTATATGTTCAGGAGCTGGGCAGTCAGGGTTTGAATTTTAGCTCAACTGCTATAGCTGTGCAGTCATTGACAAGTTATTTAACCTCTCTGTGCCTAAATTGCTTCACCTGAAAACTGAGCTGCTTCATCAAGGGTCATAAATAAACATAACAATCTCAGAGGGTTAATGTAAAGAATAAATGATAAGCAAATTTCTTAAAAGCTTAAAGCAATGCATGGCTTATAAAATAATTTTCAAATGCTGTTAATTATTAGTAAAACAGTATCCCCATATTGTTTATTAGATTATCTCAAAATAATAATAACAGGGCTATGTTATTTCACTAATTTTGTTTTTTGGTCACATAGATTAGAATAATGTCACCTTTAACGGGAAACGAGGAAAACGTGTTTTTAATCTGGTCAAGGGACTCAAGTCACATAATTCAGAAATGTTTCTAAACTAGTGGCATCTGCTTTGAATCTGTCATAGCCAGAGAAAGTTTATTGTCCTACTAAAGTGACAGCTTTATATTTGTGTGGCATTAAAAAAAAAAAAAAAGATAAGTGCTAGGTAAGATATATATCCTTAGGCGTAGTCATGCCACATATAGTGGAAAATTATCCCTGCTGGGTTCAACTGTTGTGATCCAGAGCCTGTCAATGCCTATTATCAGAAACAGGAAGGTATAAGAACCATATGTGTTTGCCATTAGGTCGATCAACAGCATTGATACTGTCAGCCTCTGAGAGTATTCTGCCCACGAATAACCCAATTGGCTCTTTTGAGCATGCTTAGATAGAGTCTTCCATCAGTGTGGTAGAAGTTAACTCTGTAAGAGTGTATACAAATTGAAGGGTGAAATTAACAACTATTGACCAAGTTTGTGGCTGTACAAATTAGGGAAAGAGTTAAATAATGGAGGTATGAAGAATCAGGCAAATGCTTATTTGGCATGAACACGATAAAGCTGTTTCTTGGTAAGAAACAAAAAAATTTGCCGGAAATGAAAGCCCCAAGTAGTGCTACTGTGGCTTGACCACAGTATCACAACAAATAAACACACATACATGCACATAGGCACAGGCAAAGCCCTCTTTGCACCAATGCCCCAAAGTACTTCAGTGGGTCTTTGGAATGAGCAAAGTAGGTTGATAGATGCCCTTTGTAAGCTGGATTTACCAAATAGACCTGGTTACTAACAGAGTAAGAAGAGGATAGTTCTGATAACATGAGTAATTCAATGCTCAAAGGAGTTCTCAGATGATGAGCAAATTAGTGGATAAAAAAATGAGCCGAATTTGTTACATGTTTGTTTCTTGCTTACTGCAGTCAAAAACAGATGTGGAAATACAAAGCTTCAGAATTATTAAAACCTGGGAAGAACACTGTCATATTCTCCTTTAATTTAGGACTGTATTGCCCCAAATCATTGAGCTATCTTCACTGCCTATCCTGCAGGACAGAAGGCATTTCTGCTAATTAGTGAAAATATTTTACAAGTATCTCTGGACTAAAGTTTCAAGACATAGCTTGAAAACATGAACTTCAGTTGTTTTTTGAATAATTTTCCTTTTACTTTAAAATCAAGTTATTTGTAATGCCTAACAAAGGAAACAACAGAAAGAAGAAAAATGCAGTAAATCTGTTAAAAAAGATTTTTTTTCCAGTGAAAAAATACGACAAATTTGTCCTTAAAAATCTCATTATCATGAGAATTATATAGTCCCAAGAAATGGAAATATTTTATATTGACCTTGAAAAGAGTATTCAGGAGACGAAAGTCATATATGGACACACACACATACACACAGAGAAACTGAGAAAATGAATGAGACACCACCCAGAATCCCTTTTTCTAAGTAGGTAAACAGAGCTCTCATTCATGAGAAAGGCCTGTTGGGCAGAAAACATCTTCATAAGGACAGAGCAGACTTGTAACAGACACCAATTCCATGAACTCTAGCTTTATGTAAACAAATAGGTAAGTAAGGAATGAAGGAAAGAAAGGAAGTAAATAAGTAGATAAGTAAGGAATGAAGGAAAGAAAGGAAGAAAGAGAACCAAAACCAAGAAAATGCAGGGAAAATTGTATGAAAGCAAGAAAGTGTACAAACAATAAAATAGACCACAGGAAACAGGAATAATTCAGAGAACCAAATATAATCAAGTCAAAAATAAAATAAGTCAAATTTATTAATTAGCATTGTGAAAAAATAGGGAAAAGAGTAAGTGAAAAAATGTCCACTTAAAATATATACAAATATATATATGCGTACATATATAAATTCATACATATATGTGTATATTTTAGCATATATTTATATATAATATATAGTATGTATTTCATATATACTAAAATATTAAAAGGATGAATAAAGAAAATGTAATATTGGTATGATAGGCATTCTAAAAACAAAGAAGACAGATAATGAGAGAGTGTTATGTTAATTTCCTATTGCTGAATTAACAAGTTACCTCAAACTTAGTGACTCAAAGCAACACAAATTTATTCCTTATGATTTCATGCATTAGAAGTCCAGCACATGTCACACTGGCCTACAATGAAGTTGTTAGTAGGGCTGCATTCCCTTTTGGAGACTCTAGGAGAGAATCCATTTCCTTGCCTTTTCCAGCTTCTAGAGACTGCCCCCATTCCTAGACTCATGGTCCCTTTCCTCATCTTCAAATCCAGCAATAACAACCTGAGTATCCCCCTCATCACATCACTCTGACCTTTCTTCCATTATCATATCTTCTTTGAGTCTTCTGATTCTGTGTTTTAAGGAGGCATGATGTGTGTTTTAAGGATGATAACATTGGGTCCACCTCTATGATCCGAGACAATCTTATTTTAAGGTTACATGTTGAGCATCCTTAATTTCTTCAACTTTAATTCCTCTTTGCCATGTAACCTAACATACTCTCGGGTTCTTAGAGTTGGCCATGGGTATCTTTGAGAGGGAAGTGGGCAGTGATTCTGCCTACCTAACACAGCTAGAAATAAAGAAAGATTTTATTTATTTATTTTTTGTTGGTTGTTGTTATTTTTCCAAAGAAAGAGTTGAAAAAAAATCATTCAGACCTTAAGTAAATACAGTTCTTTAGTTTACAAAGTTGTATTAAGCGCAGAGAAGGTTTAAATGGTGAAAATTATTTACCAAGGCTTCATTCTGCTGGATATTGAGTTGATCAAAGAAAAAGAAAAATACAAAATTTTCTAAAAGAAAAAAATAGAGATTACATACAAAACAACAAAAAATATTAAAGTTGGATTATAAGAAAATAAAACAGTGCTACCAAATTTTGATGAAAAATGGTTTTAATTATAATATACAAGTAGCAAAATTATAACTTGAATGTGAGGACAAAATAAATGTTTTGTACCTACAATGATGTAAAAAAATTATAATTGAGTCACTCAAACTAAATGAAAGAAATTTCTCAAATATTTGAATATAATAAAAAAGAGACTCAAGAAGGCGAATATCATGACACACACACACACACAAAGTCAAATATATTAGGTACAGAAAACTAAAAGAAAATGTATTACATGAAGATGTTATTCTTTTTTTTTTTAATATTTTATTTATTTATTTGACAGAGCAAGAGAGGGAATATAAGCAGGGGAAGTGGGAGAGGGAGAAGCAGGCTTCCTGCTCGGGCTCCATCCCAGGACCCTGGGATTATAACCTGAGCCACAGGCAGATGCTTAATGACTGAGCCACCCAGGTGCCCCCAAATGTGTAACTCTTTATTTATAGAACATTTTCCCTGAGGAGCTCTATTTCAGTAATGTAAGCTTACACTTTTTTTCAGTTGGGTCTTACCATACTACTTTGTTGTGAATAATATTTGATATATTACATATAATATAATATAATTTTAATATATACTATATACTATATATCAAAATATGTAATGTACATTATATATATTATTTATGTATAATAGAATATATATTGTGAAATGTAGATACCTAGAGGTCATAGGACATAATAACAGAGAGCAGCAAATTACACAGAAAGACCTTTAAAGATCTGCAAAGGGTCCCCCTTGAATTCTCAGCTTTGTGCTGATAAGCACATGCATGTGAGGAAAGCACCAAAGTCAAGGAAAAAAGAATCTGAAAGTATTAGAAGAAACAACATCCACTAATCAGAGTGAAAAACCTTGTGATTTAATATTTCAACTAAAAGGGTGAGACTTTTATATGAGACATAAAAGAAATAACCAATTATATGTGATATAAAAGAAACCACTTTAAACATAAGGCACAAATAATTTAAAAGTAAATGGATGGAAAAATAATGAATACTGTTTTTCTGAAAATAAATAAATTGAAAAAATTTAAAAAAAAATAAAAGTAAATGGATGGAGAAAAAATAGTATACCAGGCTAATAGTAATCAGAAAAAAGCTGGAATGGCTGTGTTAATATTAAACAAAGCAAATTTCAGTGCAGAAAATATTACTAGGTATAAAAAGGATCATTTCATAAAGATAAAGTTTCAATTCTTCAAGAGAACAAAGTAATCCTAAATGTTTATGTATCTAATATCAGAGTTTCAAAATATGCAAGGCAAATGCTGATAGAATTACAAGGAGAAATAGACAAATCCACAAAAACTCTAAAACACTGTTTTCATGAAATACCACCATATACTTAGCAGAATGTATGTGATTGAAAGTATTGGCCGGGGGCACCTGGGTGGCTCAGTGGGTTAAAGCCTCTGCCTTCGGCTCAGGTCATGATTCCAGGGTCCTGGGATCGAGCCCCACATTGGGCTTTCTGCTCAGCAGGGAGCCTGCTTCCCCCTCTCTCTCTGCCTGCCTCTCTGCCTACTTGGGATCTCTCTCTCTAAAAAAAAAAAAAAAAGAAAGTATTGGCCGGTACATATTGCATGGAGGACTGGGTGTGGTGCATAAATAATGAATCTTAGAGGACACTGGAAAAAAAAAAGTATTGGCCATAATGAAGAACTAAATTAATGGAGAGATATTCCATATTCATGGATACAAACACTCAACATGTTTTTAAAAAATTTTATCTATTTATTTGACAGAGAGTGAGCACAAGTAGAGAAGCAGGGGGTGGGGAGCAGGCTCCCCGCTGAGCAGAGAGCCCAATGTGGGGCTCGATCCTAGGACCCTGGGATCATGACCTGAGCCAAAGGCAGAGGCTTAACCCACTGAGCCACCCAGGCGCCCCAGGAACACTCAGTGTTGTCAAGATGTCACTTCTTCTCAATTTGATCTAAAGATTCAATGTAATTCCATTTAAAATCTCAGCAGGTTACTTTGTAGATGCCCACAAACAGATTCTAAAGTTTATAGAGAGAAGCAATAGACATAGAATAGATAACACACAGTATTAAAAGAGAATGATGTTAGAGGACTGACTCTACCTGACTTCAGGACTTACTATAAAGAAAGTACAGTAATCAAGATAGCGTGGTATTGGTGAAAGAATAGATCAATGGAATAGAATAGAGATCCCAGAAATAGATCCACATTCATATTGTTAATTGATCTTTGACAAAGGAGTGAGGACAATCCATGCAGCAAAGATAGTCTCTTCAACAAATGGTGCTGGAACAACTGGATATCCACATGTGAAAAAAATTAACCTAGGCACA
Organism: Mustela lutreola; assembly: GCF_030435805.1. Classification (NCBI taxonomy): domain Eukaryota; kingdom Metazoa; phylum Chordata; class Mammalia; order Carnivora; family Mustelidae; genus Mustela; species Mustela lutreola. Next base: position 80,038,515 of record NC_081301.1, on the reverse strand, counting down.
GACCTTAGACCCTTCCCCAAAATAAATTCAAAATGTATAATAGACATAAATGTAAAATGCAAAATTATAAAATAACAGGAGAAAATCTAGATGATCTTGGGCATGTCAGTGGCTTTTAAGATACACCACCAAATACACAGTCCATAAAAGAAAGAACTGATCAGGTGGACTTCTTTAAAATTAAAAACTTGTGCTTCACGGAAGACACTATCAAAAGAATGAAAAGACAGGCTATAGACTGACAGAAAATATTTGTAAAAGATATATCTGATAGAGGACTATTATCCAGAATATACAAAGAACTCATTAAACTTAACAATAGCAAAACCAGCCTGATTCACAAGTGGGCAAAAGGACTGAACCTCACCAAAGAAGCTGTAAAGATGGCAAATAAGCATATAAAAAGATGCTTCATACCATGTATTATCAGGGAAATGCAACTTGAAACAGCAGGCTGGGGCGTCTGGGTGGCTCAGTGAGTTAAAGCCTCTGCCTTCAGCTCAGGTTATGATCCCAGGGTCCTGGGATTGAGCCCCACATCGGGCTCTTTGCTCAGCAAGGATCCTGCTTCCTCCTCTCTCTCTTTCTGCCTGCCTCTCTGCCTACTTGTGATCTCTGTCAAATAAATAAAAATAAAATCTTTAAAAGAAAAAAACAAAAACAAAACAAAAAACGGGCTGCATATAGTACTATGCCTAGTAGAGTGGCCAAAATCCAAAACACTGATGTCACCAAATAATCCTAAGGATGTGAAGCAACAGGAACTCTGATGCATTGCTTATGGGAATGTAAAATGGAAGATAGTTTGAGAGTTTCTTACAAAATTAATCATACTCTAACTAAACAATTCAGTAGTTATGTGCCTTGGTATTTACCCAAAGAATCTGAAAAATTAGAGCCACACAAAAACCTACACAGAGATGTTTATGGCAGTTTTGTTCACAATTGCCAAAATTTGAGAGCAACCAAGATGTCCTTCAGCAAGTGAATGGATAAATAAAGTACAGTACAACCAGACAGTGAATATTACTCATCACTAAAAAGAAATAAACTATTGGGAGGCCTGGGTGGCTCAGTTTGTTAAGCGGCTGCCTTCGGCTCAGGTCATGATCCCAGCGTCCTGGGATAGAGTCCCACATCGGGCTCCTTGCTTGGCAGGGAGCCTGCTTCTCCCTCTGCCTCTGCCTGCCACTCTGTCTGCCTGTGCTTGCTCTCGCTTCTCTCTCTATGACAAATAAATAAATAAAATCTTTAAAAAAAAAATAAAAGAAAGAAACTATCATGCTATAAAAAAGAACCTTAAATGCATATTAGTAAGTAAAAGAAGCCAGTCCCAGGAGATAGCATACTGTATGATTCCAACTATATGACATTCTGGAAAAGGCAAAACTGTGAAGACAGTATTTAAAAATCAGTAGTTGGCAAGGGTAGGATAGAGGAAAAGTATGACTGTAAGAAGATTAGTGGTTTCCAGGGATTAAAAGGAGGGGGATAAGTAGGCAGAATACGGAAGATTTTTAGGGCCTTGGAACTACTCTGTACAATACTATAATATGGATACATACTCTTATACAGTTGTCCAAACCTACTGATATATAACACCAAGAGTGAAACCTAGTGTATACTGTGGACTTGGGTGATAGTGATGTTTTGGGTGATAATAATTATAGGTTCATCAGCTATAATAAATATATCACTCTGGTGGGGGGTGTTGGTGTTGGGGGAGACTATGCATGTGTGGAAGTATGAAGTATATGGGAAAAGGCTGTACCTTTCATTCAGTTTTTCTAGGAAATTAAAAGTGTCCTAAAAAAAAATAAATTGTATTAAAAAAAGAAATAAAACACAGTAGTAATCAAGCACAATTTTAGAATGTAAAATTTATACTACTTATTAAATACTGTTCACTTACGTAAACAAAATCATAATCTATGATTCATACCCATTGCGATTAGATATAATGTTAAGATACTGAGGCAGATAGATAGAGAGCTAACAAAACATTAAATATACAGGAAGAATGCAGAGCAAGTCTGTATGTCTACATTGTGTAGAAATTCTGTGATTTTATTTCTCAACAGCATTAACCTATCCATAGAATTAGAATTATCAGCTTTTCTTTTGGGAAAATTCTACTTGATTTCCAGAATACCACACACTTCTGGTATTCCTCCCAGTTTTCTGGCATCCCCTCCCCTTAGCCTCCTTTACTGTTCCCAACTCATGTCTTCAGTCTCTAAATGCTGGGCTGTTCCTGGGCTTTTCTTGCCTTCCATCTTTTTCTTTCCACACTTAAATTCTCGTGGTGATCTCCTCCAATCTCATAACTCAGAATATCGTTAACAGTAATAATTCTCAACTTTTTATCTCTAGCCCAGACTTCCCTCCTGAACTCATCTCATATATCCAGCTGATTACTTGACATCACTACTTTGTCATTTAATAGGCATTTAAAGCTTAATATACCGTCTAAACAAATACACACCTAGCCACACATGTTTTTCCCATAGACTTTCCAAAATAGAAAAGAGCAGTTGCATTCTACCACGTATCAGTTACAGAACGTTGTGACTTATCTTTGACTTTTTTCTTTCTCTCTCCTTTCACATCCAATACACCAGCAAAATATGTCAGTTCTATATTTGAAATATAGCTAGAATTTGACAATTTGTCACCACTTCCACTATTACTACCAGGATTAAGCTTTCATTCTCTCCCACCTTGATTATTATCCTCTCTGAAATCTGTTTTCAACACAGTGACCAGATAACCTTTTGAGAATATAAATTAGATAAATTATGTGACTTCAATGTATTCTTTTCTCACTCAAAGTCAGAGCTGAAGTCTGTACAATGCTGCACAAAGTCCTAAATGATTACCTCCATGTTTATACTTGACTTCATCTCCTCTACCTCTCCCTTTTTCTCACTCTGTTCAGACACAGTGTACTCCTCGTATACTCCAGCAATATAGTAGGCAAACGTTTTCACTTGATATTCCCTTTGCATGAATTGATATGCTTTTCAGTATCTACATAACTTGTTCACTTACTTGTTTAGGTCTCTTCTCAAATGTCACCTTCATCATTAGACCTCCTTGGTTTTTCTATCTAACTTGCAACTCCACTAATACTCCCTAGTTTCCTAGAAGATTCCTCTCTGATGTAGAATCGGTTAAATTAATGAATGGAGTGAGCAATATCTAACTTTAAAAGTAAAACATTGGCTGTGAGCACTTGTTGAGGGAGGGGGTCATTGGGATATAAATAAAAGAATTAAAAGTTTATATCTTACCATTCATTATCCATTCCCTCAGGGTTCTGCTGTGATGAATAAAGGGCACAATGACATAGGACTAATTAATAGCTTAAATTTATTAGGATCACAAAAAGTCCATAATAGAAATGTGATGAAAATTGTATCTGAGGTCCTTAACAAAATATTAACCAGTTGAATTTAAAAAGTGTTAAAAAAAAACGAAAAAGAGGGATTTGTCTCAGATATGCAAGTCTGGTTCAACATTCAAAAATCAATCAATGTAATTCATCACATCAAAAGAAAAATCACATGACCATATCAGTGCGTGCAGAAAAGCCATTTAAGAAAATCCTGTACTCATTCATGGTAAAAATTCTTAGTAAATTAGGAAGAGAGGGGAACTTTCTTCACTTGATAAAAACTGAAAAAACCCTACAACTAACATCGTATTTAATGGAGAGCAATTTAAAAGCTTTCCCCAGTGAAATTCAGAACAGGGCAGGGATGTGTCCTCCCTTATTCCTTTTCAACATTGTACTGGAAGTCCTTGCTAATGTGATAAGGCAAGAAAAAGAAATAAATAGTGCACAAATTGTGAAAAAAGGACATAAAACTGTTCACAGATGACTTGATCATCTATATAGAAAATCTTAAAGAATTGGCAAAAATAAACCCTCCTGG